>NC_056745.1:257641853-257911853 GCF_019279795.1 Protopterus annectens | reverse complement strand
TATGACCTCCCTTGATCTAGATGAGAATCCCTTCATGATAAGGTGGGCAATGTAGAAGGTCTTCCTAACTACTTTAGCTACATGGGTGTCGAATGACAGACTACTATCAACCTGGGTCCCCAGGTCCCTGATAACTTCTTCTGTACTCAGTGGATTGCCACCTATTTGGTAGCTAGGGGTAACCTTGTTTTTCCCGAAGGGTATGACTATGCATTTTTGGCATTTAACTTTAGGCCATGGCTCTGGCACCAGTTATCCGTTTCTGTGAGACCCTTCTGAAGGATATCTGTGTCAGATGTGTTTTCTACTATGGCCCAGTTTGCAGTCATCTGCAAACTTTGTCAGCCATAACCCTCCTCTGTTTGCTTGTACTTGGAAAAGTAGATGCCAAACAAGAGTGGGCCCAGGACTGAGCCCTGTGGTACACCACTTGTGACAGGCTTTGAGTCTGACATGGCGCCAGCAACTCTGACCCTGTGGGTTCTGTCACTCAGCCAGTTTGCAACCCATCTTGTGATGTATGGGTTAACATTTAAGCTGATGAGTTTTTCAATGATACCCGAGTGGGGTATTGTATCAAAGGCCTTCGCCAGATCGAGGTAGGCTGTATGGACTGCCTTTCCCTCATCAATGGCTTTGGTGACTGTTTCAAAAGTCAACCAAGTTTAGAAGGCATGATCTGCCTTTGACAAAGCCAAACTGGGATGGATCCAAAGTCTGCAAATATGTCTTTATTTATGAGGTCCATTATGATCCTCTCCATGGCTTTGCAGATAAGGCTTGTCAAGCTAATGGGCCGGTAATTTCCAGGGTCGGTGGAGGCACCGCCTTTGTGAAGTGGGACCACAGTTGCAGTGCGCCACTCCCTGGGTACGTATCCAGAGGTAAGACTATGATTAAACAGCTGTCCTAGCTGTGGGTTTAATTCCTCGTTGAGTTCGTGGAGCACACAGCCGGGGACACCATCAGGTCCCATGGATGCTGTGTTTTTGCTTTGGAGAGAGCAGTTCTCACTTGGGCGTTGGAGATGTTTGGGGGCTGCAATCGCTTGGTATAGATATCTCTCCTTTGGGGAGGGGAGAAGTTTGCACTGAACCTGTCAGCCAGTATGTTGGCAATGTCTGTAGGATCAGTAATCTTCACATCATTTTGAACTAGTTCTGAGCATATCTGGGAGTTTCCTCCCAGGTTTCTAACATAGCTAAAGAAGGCCTTATGATTGTCTTTTGAGTCTTTAGCTATTTTTCTCTCAAAATTTGCTTTGGATGATTTTATGAGAGCTCTTAGTTTTTCACTTACAGTGATCAAGGGTGTCTTACCTTTTAAGGATTTTGCTCTATCTTGTAGTAGCTTCCTCCTTTTGTTGTAGAGTTTGTTTATGGCTGGGGTCCACCAGAGTGGATGCTTGCCTTTGGTACAAAGAGTCTTTGTTTTGCTTGGGATTGCCTTATCCATGCAGTCCTGCAGGTGCTGGTAGAAGGCATTTGTAAGTGATTCAGCGGCTTGAGTACTGTTTTCCGTCGGCTCGGGGCCCTTAAGGGAGACCACACTAGTCTTTAGAAGTGTGAAGTCGGCTTTCGAGAAGTTCTTTACTGTGGTCTTTTTTATTTCAGGTGGGGGTGGGATGAGGACCTCCAGCGAGATTAGTTTGTGATCTGATCTCACCAGTGAGGGTATACTTCGGTGTTGAACATTGTGCTCCCATGTTCGTGATGATGAGATCAAGTATGTTTTCTCCTCTTGTGGGGATGGTGACTAGTTGTTCCATGGCATTTGAGTTTATGAATTCCAGGAACTTTTGGGCTAGGGTGTTTGGGCTTGAGTAGTGTTCCCAGTCTATATTAGGGTAATTGAAGTCACCTAGTATGATGGTGTTTGGTGATACATTTATCCCTCTAGTGTTTTCAGGAAGGCCATGTGAGGTTCCTGAGTTTGTGAGGGTGGCCTGTAACATGCTACAATTTGCAGAGCAGTCTTGCCTATGGTTAATTGCACCTGGATGGTCTCCGATGCATCGTGCGTTGCCACCAGTCTTGAGGTGTGGGTGTCTTTGATGAATATGGATACCCCCCCTCCTTTCTTGGTATTGTCCAGATTTTGGGGCCGGAACGCATGATAAGAGGTAAAACCTGATAGTGCTGGGGTGCTCTCAGGAGCCTTGAACCAGGTTTCTGTCACTGCACAGACATCGATGTTCTCCATACTGAGAAGGGCCTCGAGTGCGTGCATTTTGAGATTTAGACTTTATAAAATATATGCAGTAGCTCTATATATATATATATATATATATATATATATATATATATATATATATGGCTACTATATATATTATATATATATATATATATATATAAATATAGATACTGTATCTATAGATATATATATATATATATATATATATATATATATATATATATATATATATATATATATATATTATATATATATAGGTTCATAGGTAGGTACTAGGCTATTGGCCCTAGGGCTTATATAAGCCTAGCCAAATGGTACCCTGGCTTTTGCCACCCAAGAAAATTATTTTCCTGTGCCCCTTTCAAGCAGAGCCACAGAAGTGATCTCCGGGGTGAATTTCCTATCTCCCATTCAATCATCAAGATTTTTTTTGAAGAGTGCTAATTTGTTCCAGAGTATGGGAAGTCTCTGAGACATGAATCTATCCCTCCAGTATGTTCTGTTTATTGTGGTGACAAGGTTAAGGTCCCTAGACCATGTAGCTCGAAGAGATTGGGATTTCTTTACGTGGAGCATGTCCAACAGCTCTGGGTTTGACATAGCTTTGTATGTCAGGCAGAGATCGCCTCTGAATAGGCAATATGTGACATAGACAGATACTGTATATATTATATATATGAATCTACTACCGAAGATCAAAATTACACTATTTCGAAATCTAGTAGTAGATGCCCAATAACGCGAAAGTGCACTTCACCAAAAGTGCACTTTCGTGGACACCACTAGAACGAACGGGCAATGTCCTCCACTGTAGTGTGGTGGTCACGGACATTAGGGTTAGGGCTTGGGTTAAGGATAGTGGGTAGCCCTACTAGGTATCCACTATCCTTAACCCAAGCCCTAACCCTAAGGTCCGTAACCATTCACTCAAGTGGTGTTCGCGAAAGTCCACTTTCGGTGAAGTGCACTTTCGCGTTAGTGGACATCTACTGCTGGATTTCAAAATAGTGTCATTTTGGTTTCCGGTAGTAGACCCATATACACACACATATATATATTTATATTAGCTATAGATATAGACATATAGATTTTATATATATATATATATATATATATATATATATATATATACATATATGTATACATGTGTGTGTGTGTGTGTGTGTGTGTGTGTGTGTGTGTGTGTGTATATATATATATATATTTATGCATATATATATATATATATATATATTTATGCATATATATATATATATATATGTATATATATATATATATATATATATATATATATATATAGATATATATATAGATAGATAGCTATAGACATATAGAGAGACACACACACACACACACACACACACACACACACACACACACACACACACACACACACACACACACACACACACACACATTCTTTTAATGCTTTCTACAAATTAGTTTTGGAGCCTGTCTTGAATCTTTTGCTGAAAGCATTGCCTCACCCTTTGTTTTTTCTCACTGGGAGACATTGATCTTGACAAGATTTGAAAGGTAGCCAACATATTTATGAACATTTTGTATTGCCTCATAAATGAGGTGAGTGTGCAATGTGTCTTGTAAGTTATTTGGATAGTACCGTGATCCATGATACTAAATCACTCTGCTACTCCACAGTGTACCTAATAAGTGCTGTGGATGTGAATTCTGCTCCACATTTTTAAGTAGGAACTGGAAAACACGGCTTGTACATTGCTTGTGCTGGAATGTATATGCAGAGGAGATTATTAACATTAGCTTAGATCTGTATGAATGGCAAATTTGCTCTAATAAGCTCATTTCTTTCCTAAGAATGAATAAGTAAATGTTTGAATAATAAAAAAATATATATCTTATTAACCACGTGTTATTATTGGTGGATATCTCACTGAAGAACCATTTAAAAGTAAGAAAAGTATGATTATCAAGACGAAAGTTTAGAGAATGTTCTAAGTAGTCAGGTTGTGAAGGTGTAAAATCAAAAGGTGTGAAGTACACATACACAGTCGAATGAAGAAAAGTTCTTACGGGTTGTACATTCATATCAGACGTTTCATTCTTGCCTAACCAGTTTGAGGATTCTCTGTTGAAATACATAACTCACTGGCAAAATTCTTGTCAAATAAGTTGAAAATATTGTTGAATATAAATTATATATTAATGCAGCTGAAATGCTGTGAATATTTAACTGTCTGCTAATCACTTATGGTTACAATGTTAGTTTCTACAGTGCGAGTATTCCTGTGGGCAAGCTGGAAAAGGGTGGATGGTTGCACACCATTGTTTTTCTCTCTTCTGCAGTCATGGCCAGGACAGGGCTGATTCACAGATGTTTTACTCTCTGTTGCCATGACTGAAAAGGAGAGTATATTTGAATAGTATGGTAGTGAAAGGATCCAGAAGTGCACTAGCTCCCATATGCTGGAGTTCTGTGATGTCACCATCTCTGAGAATGTCCAGTGTATGGTTGTCACACTCTGTTGCTGTGTACTGTGCACAAAAATATCCTGTATATGTCATATCCATACACAGAGACACACACACACACACACACACACACACACACACACACACACACACACACACGCACGCACACACACACACACACACACACACACACACACACACACACACACACACACACATCTGTGTGTGTGTGTGTGTGTGTGTGTGTGTGTGTAGTGCATGCATGTGTGTGTGTGTGTGTGTGTGTGTGTGTGTGTGTTATCTACAGGAAAACACAAATGAGGAGTAACATGAAAGGGCGAAATTGAAGTGTATTAACCCACCAGATGCACAGTAGCAAGCCCCGCCCAAACCCAGCCTGTGAGCATTTTGACTGCACCGCCCACCGTTTGATTGAAAGATTCCACCATAACACAAGGTAATATTTGCGATATGAGAAACACAAGTTAATTGCACAAAAAGATTCGAGTGCACAAAAAGATGCGATTGCTGTGAAATCAAATCATTTTTTTTCAGCAAAAGACCAAAGGCATGTAACACATACATTTAGCATGTGCCTATTTCTTTATTTCGTGAACTTAGGCTAAAAAACAGACACACACAACATCCTGATCCACTGTTTGAGCTTGAACCTAACAACCACAAGTAACATAGGAAAGGGGTGGCAAGGTTTAATCAACAGCCAAGTAAAGGAATGAAGTTTGTTGACTGAACTGATAAACAAAATACTTCAGTAGCAGTCTGACTGCTGCCAGCACTGGCTGAACTAAAGTATTCTCATGGAAGCTACTTCAGATGATTGATGTGCAGCAGAGCTAATACACTACTTCAACGACAACTTAAATTCACAACCTTTACTATATAGGAGTACTTAACATGTCAAGATCTATTCAGTGTGTTCCAGGTTTGGTTTGCTAGTTACAGATATAACAAGGGGCATACACAGGACACAAATGGGCATTTTAAGTCCAGCCAAATTTCTCCATATGCCCGAATTAATGTAATTGGATTATATCACAGAGGACGGAGGACTCGTGTGGGATAAAATATTAAGGAACTGCTACTTAAGATCCTCACAAATAAGCATAGCTATCAACCTGTCACTGTAAGAAATCCAGACAAAGCTTAAGTTAATGGAAGGGACAAATGCCCAAAAACAGGGAAAACAGGGAAAATCACAAATTTTATTAGGAAGAGAGCAAAAATTAGGCAGAAATCTGGACATTCTTAGAAAACCTGGACAGTTGAGCGATATGCATGAAAGTCTTTCAAGTAGATCAAAATTCCGCATCTACTTCACCAGATTACTCACAACGACAATAAGTCGGTGTTTTGACAGGCGACCCACTACTCCTACGCTTCAACCACCAAACTGTAGTGGCGATCGGTACTCGCTACCAAATCCCAACAAACGGATTTACTGTTATATTTGCATTGCGTGTCAATCACGGCACATTGCCGTTGTTAATCCCCGCCCTCAGGATTATCAATCATGGTGGGCAAACCCATTCCTGCGCAAACTTGGTGGTGGGTTAATACACTTCAATTTCACCCATGAAAGAAACACAGTCATTCATGCACTGTTTAGGTTGTTTTCCAAAATTCATTTTGAAAATTTCGGTATACCAAAATGCACAGTGTTTTCCTCAATACTACCAAATAAACAAACAGTGCTTACAAATATCACTTATTCCTTTAGCCCCTCATTATATAACAACAACTCTTGCTTTTTTTCCATTTATTCAGGGAGATCCTCTAACCTGACTTTATCTTCCAAGGCTCAATGTTACACCTATGTAAGGATGTAGTTCACTTGTCAACAGTTTATTTTGCTGACTATGTGAACTGCAGCATCACTTTACTGAACTTTTGTTTTGTTGATGGGTCATTTTGCCAGCAGAGATAATAGGGGTGGCATAAAGGGTGTGAATGTGTTCTCTGTGTTGATGTCTTACTCTTAGAACCAGCAAGGCCTTCTCAATTATTTCTGAGACACTAAGTAAATATCCATCTACTGTCCACTTGTAGCTTTCTTATAAGCTCATAACAACCAGCTTTTCAAAATCTAAGGTTATGTTATTGGTCATATCTACCTGATTGCACCTTACTCTTTTGGGGTGCTTACTGGATTTTCTACTCATCTGGCACGTATTACAATACGTGTCCTATTTTGATACCCTGACTTATGACTCACTCCTTTCCTTTTCTTCACTGATCATCCAGATGATTCACAAGCAAAAATAGAGTCACAGTTAAAGGCTGCATATTTGATTTCAAACTTCCACATACCCATAGGCAGATGTTCCCATGTCCGCAAGTAGGATTCATAACACCTTAAGCATCTTCATACAACTGTAAAAAAGATTCTTTGTGGAAAGGAATTATACTGGTTAACGTGGACTAGCTTGAGGTGAGGTGTAGTCCAATTCACTTATGCCATTCATTTTTGCAGAGCTTTTCAGGTGGAATACAAGGCTATTCACAATACAGCTACATTTTAACATGAGAGGTTGTAAGAGCTAATTCTCATGAACTAGATGTGGAAAACTCATCTAATGTATCTGCTGTTGAAGCAATTATAGTGGATTTTAGAAAGCCAAACATTAAAAACTACAACACAGTAAGTATATAAAAGCTTTTATAAGCAAAGTATAAAGATTTCACAGAGATGAAGCCACAGGCCACTAAAGGTCTAGATGATAAATATGAGCATTAATGCCCTGGAGAACAGATCAGTGTGGACACATATGTAATCCAAACCTATAAAAATATTGATGTATGACTAATGTAGGGGATTTTTAGGGGGATTCCTGAGCAGTTCAATGAATCTCACAATAAGATATGTATATCTTTTTGTTTCATGCTGCGAAACGGAAATACAACTTTGTGACTCACAGGCATGACACAGTTTGTGACAGCAGACTTCTACTGCAAATGTGCTCACTAGGTCTGTTTGAGCCCACCCTTCTATGTTCCTACTTGGTCATTATGATCCAATGACCTAAAACTCATCTCTGTCATTAAACTTATCAATTCTGCTGGCAATGGTCTGTACTAGTATCATGTTGCTGAGACCTGGAATTCCTTACTTGTATTTGTTGAATGAATACCTTCCCTCCGGTCCTTTAAAGCCATTCTGAAAGATTTCCTAGCCAAATCTGAACAAGTACCTATTCATACCTTACACCTCTTTAGTCCTCCTTTATCACTTCCTTACTTCACTCAATTCTCTCACCTGACTACATAAATTTAACATAGCCTTGTTTCTTCTCTCACTTCATATTGCAGTTCCTGTATATGTTATCCTAACTTACCTTTAATTTCTCTATTGTCATATACTGTAAGTTGTATCTATTCTTAACCAATGTTTTCACATTATGTCTAATTTGGTGTAATTATTTAAACTTTATGTGTTTTGTATTATATTTGAAGATTATAGTATTATTGTTCTTAAAATGTGTTTGTAATACTTTTGAGCTTTTCTTTCCAGGCCTCTGCTGAAAATGGACTTTCCCAGTGATCAAATGTCAGTAAATAAATAATATAAATGAATATGGCAGATCAATTCCTTATCATCATGCAATAAGGCATATGTGTGGCTATTGT
This sequence comes from Protopterus annectens, assembly GCF_019279795.1. Taxonomy (NCBI): domain Eukaryota; kingdom Metazoa; phylum Chordata; order Ceratodontiformes; family Protopteridae; genus Protopterus; species Protopterus annectens. The sequence goes on along the minus strand of NC_056745.1, from coordinate 257,903,567 downwards.
AAAATTCAGTGCATTAATGCATAGATGTCTGCATATGTTCTATAGACTTTGTTGGTCTGTTTTAAAGACAAATCCTGCATAGCATACAGACTTGTTTGTGTCTTTCGGCTTTTCTCGGTTAGGGGTCGCCACAGCGGAACTCCAGTCTGCTAATGATTGGCAGTAGAGTTTTACGTGCTGGCTTGCCGGGCCTAACACACAACCTTCAATGAAGGAACGCCCATTCATGCATGTCGCCACACAGAAGACGCTCTCAATGAGAATCGAACGGGCAACGTCTAACTGTGAGGCGTCAATGCTACCGCAGCACCACCACCACAGTAGCATAGCATACAGACTATCAGAATACAATAATTTCTTGTCAAACAGTGTGACAGTAAAGTCCCAGTAAAAGAGCAGTCCATGTCACGTAACCTGGAACATGGCCCAATACTGCTTTGCAGTGGACCTTGCATCTCTTAGTTCACTTATAGAACTATGTAATGCACCTAGACCTGACTTTGTTATGTAAAGTATGTTGCTATGGTAGTTTGCTGGTATGCAAATTCCTAGCATACTGAATAATGCCTATGAACTGCATGCGGAGCATTGATTTATACTAGGTGTAAGTCGCCACCCTAGAACTGCCTGATCTGCTTTGCCTTAATTCTCTGCGAGGGTGTATTGAGCAGATGATGACGTTATGTGTACTGTAGCAAACAGCAGTGCAGTATATAACACAAATGTACCAGTTATCATAGCCCTCTGCCATGGTGACATGAATTATTTACAAATTCCACCTGCCAGCTGTCAGTAATGAAATACTTAGACACCAGAACTATAATGTAGGCATGGAATGTGATATTAAAATGAAACAGTGAAAATACTGACAAGGTACATTTACTTTTTTACTTTGGTTAAACACAGCAATAATTTCCTCCAAAGTGGAAACTTCTCTCTCATTGAAGTTTCAGGCCCTTTCTCTGCTGCATTCTAGAGATACAGTTTGTGGCTGATACTTGTTGAACTAATGAGCAGGACATGCACTACCAGTACAGACACGTATGCCTTTAATACTGGGGGTGGGGGGGGCAACCTTCGTGCAAACCATGTGAATTCAGCCTCCACAGATGTATGTAATGTCATGGAATGGAAACAAGAAGTTATTTTTCTTTTTATGGAGAGGCAGTTTGATTGCTTCCTTCCATATGCCTGACATATTGTATTTACTAAGGCTTCTAGGCATGGCTGTCAGCCTCGTCTTTCAAAAATCAAAACCTAAACTAATGAGGGACAAAGACCCCAAATGGAGGACACATTTTATTTATTGATATTAGTCATATGAGAACTGTTGCTATAACATACTTTGTATTGATATGCATTTTAATGAATACAGTGTAATTAGTGATTCATTTTAGTGATGTTTAGTTATTTTAATCCACAATGTTTTGTCACAAAAATCACAAATGCCAAGAGACACGGTCCAATCTGAAGCAAAATCAGAGGCAATTGAGAGCTTTGATGATAAGATTACCAGTAAATGTAAGAAAAATGTAGCATAAAGCTGAGACTGAAATTAAGGGCCGATGTTGTCTTGTTGATTGAACATCTGAATACTAACTGTTCGTCTACTCTGTGTGTTCTACTAAAAACATCTGGACTCACTTTTGCTAGTTTAGAACTGTTGTCATAGACCTTCACAGGTAAATGATGCACAATTAACTTTACGACATTGAGTTGCTTTGTTTTTAATCAGGTCCCCAGCGCTACCTATACATATGCAGAATTAGCTTTACAAATAGCAATATAAATAATATGACAATCATGGCAATTTCCTAACAAATGAATGTAGATCAATTTTCTTTTAAGAAGTACTGTATTTGGAAGAGGGGTTTCCCACAAGTTCAGTGATGAAGAATGTCTCTCGTTGAATTATTTTGTGTGTGCCGTGCTCTACAACAAGTTGTGGGTCAGCTTCTTCTGGCAAGTGGTACCCAAGTACAGGTACTGTGGAATGAGCAAATACGAAGTATGTCTAGTGCTGTTTATGAAAGCTTTTTTAAAGAAGATATCGTAAATACAAGCTACATTTTATAATGAAAATCATAAATTTAGAGCTGCAGCTTCTGAAACTGGTGAATTTAACTTTAAATACTGGTAGAAATATATACTACCGTGCCATTTCTATTGTGATCAAAACCAGTGCAAGAACTGGCTTTTGCTGCATTCTTCTTTACTTGATTCATTTGATGATATTTGTAAGCTACTGAGGAGCAACAGTGTGCAAGACTGTGAAGATATCAGCATCCTGCTTGGTTTACAGCAGTTAACAGGCGCAGGATATACTACAGGGGGTAAGTGCTTATGTAAGGAGAGAGAAGAGCTGTCAGTTCCAATACTGCAGTTACCAGCTAAGCGGTGACTGCATGTCACATTGCTGGCTGCATGATATACTCCAAGCTTAGCACATATTTGTTTGGACAAGTATTGGAGGAGGTAAGCATGATTTCACCTTTAACCATTTTAGTTAAAATATAAGGTAACATTCATTTAAACCATATTAGATCTAAACGGTGAAGTGTTTCTTACCAGGTGATGTTACCTCCAAGATAGCAGGGCCAGAAGAAAAAAAAAAAAAGAGACAGAGGAGGAATATCTGTACTTATAAGATGCACACCTGATGCAAGCTGCATTACTGAAGATGTCATAAGAGGGAAATTTGAGGGTAATTTCCACACCACAGCAAGACCCTCAGAGCAGTGTTTAGTCTGACAGAGAAGGGGCAAAAGGATATGCCACTTCAGTTTTGGGGAGTACAAATGGAACAAGTTATGAGGATAAGGTTGGGGAACATGATCTCTATCACCCTTTTACTTTGCCCCTTCTTTCATCTTTGTAGAATCAATTTCTAAGACAAAACAACTTCACTGCAGTTACTTTTGAAGATAGGTCATGGAGTTAAATTTTGGATGAGATGAATCATAATTGTTGAAATGTCAAGAACGTGTTCTGGCATTTTATAAAGAAGACTTACAATTTAGGAAATTTAGGTAATTTCTATCCTAAAACAAACACATTCATGCAGCTATTCTGTCACAACAGCTTTCAGTGCAAGACACGCTTTGATATAAAAGTATGGTAAATTTCATTTTTTTTTCACTTTTCCAAGAAACCATTGTACTGTTCACATGAAACCCTCATGATATTGTACAGTACATGGTAAGAATGCAGTCAAATGCTGCTGTTTTTCCTGCATGTTTACTGTTTCCTTACATTGTTGATCACATATTAGTAACCACTGATTCTGCTGACCACATTCATTTCAAACGAACATTTACCACAGAAAAATGCTTTCTTCTTAGTGTTATTGTTTGTATTTCAGTGTTAAGGGACTAAGCATATTTTAGCACTAGAGAGGCTGTCTTGGGAGATTTTATTGAACACGCTGGAAGGAAAGACCTTTAAAGTAACGTGGGGAATCTTCCACAAAAAAATAGATCATGCCCAAGTTAACAGAAGCTGTTCTAAATAATATCAAATAAGAAAGGCCCTAGAATGGAACCCCACATAAATGTATATGAGATAGTATAAAACCCTTGGAAGAAGTTGACAAACTGCAAAATCTCTATATAAAGGTTGCATGTCTTACAAAATATCAAGTTACAAGAACAAGTTAGTACGAATGATTTATCTTTAGAATGAAAGCTTTGGACACATTATAGAACATAGCTCATGCTGAATGCTGTTTTCAAGGTCAGAGTGAATATGTATCACGAGATGGAGGGCTTCCAATGTCATACAGTGTTTTCTAGATAAGCTGTTGGAACAGGATAATCTGTATTTGAAGACATGACTGGTAGGTCAACATTCTGTAGGGTCCTTGTATAATTATTGGGGTGACACAGTGGTGTAGTAAGTAACGTTACTGCTTCATAGCAGTAAGTTGTTGGGTTTGGTTCTTGGCTGTTCAGGAAGTCACTGTAGCAGCCAAATGTGACAAAATAACATTGGACAGACAACTAGAATGGTTGCAGGAAACAAGTATGTATAAATATTTTAAAGAGAAGCTGAAAATGCTGAATTTTACTTTCTAGTGGACTTTGCTTCTTTTGTTTCCCCCTCTTTATCTCTGTATCACTGTGTGTGTTTTATATATATATATATATATATATATATATATATATATATATATATATATATATATATGTATATGCATATATATATATATATATATATATATATATATATATATATATATATATATATATTTTTTTTTAGAGAGAGAGAGAAAGAAGACAGAGTAACTAAACAGTGAAATAATCTCTAATGTGCAAATGCATACCTGTATAATTTTATTAAGTATCCTAATCCCAAGTGTTGAGTACTGACATTTTTCCTTAGTAACTTCTATCTGACTTCATATTCTGAGCATCCTAATCTATTTTATATCTGCAGTTATTTTGTACTCACTATGCAAAATTAGGTTTCCAGACATGCTCTGGTGCAGACTTGTCAAGCGCTACATAATGACTATTCTAGCATTGACTCAGTTACCACTGGGTGAGGTGGTAACAGTGATCACAACTGAATGAGTTACAACTCACTGTTAAGTCTTTGTAGGAGGAAATTGTTTTCCATGCTGGAAATATTTTGTTAATTTTCTTTTTCTCAGCAATTGTGTGACAATATAATTGGTATTTATAACTTTGGGGGGCTTACCCCTCTTTTTTTTTTTTTTTGCATTAGCACTCTTCGGGCACTACTGTAAGTTGTTTATTGATGCATGATGCCACATGTTCGATGTTGGATAATAATGCATCTTCTTGAAATAAATAATAAGAAAGCATTGCAAGATAGTGGAATCCAAGTTCGGAAAACTTTATTTTTTGTCATTTGCCTATGAAGTAACATGGAACAAAGGAGTAGTAGTGTGTAATTGTCTGATGCAAGTGTTTACCGTAACTATCTGCATACTTGTAGCTGAAACATTTATCAGAGGCTCTGCCTACAAGTTCAATGGCATTCAGTGAACTTCATGCTGCCCCTTGGATTCATATGTAAGGCTTGTAGTTAAAGAACTCAGTTGCATATTAGTGCATGCTTATCCTTCATGTGGACTCCCTCCTTGCCTTCTATAATCTGTTATTGACTATGAAGTTATTATCTCTGACGTGCAGTATTACTTCATCTCCAGTTCTTACCTCTGTACTTCACTGGTTTCAGATCATGCTGAGCAAATCCTCATTTCATATTCAATGCTGCATTAAACAGCTAAAATCTAGGACTGCACAGTCGATAAAATGCCTGACTTTGAAAATAAAGAGCTGGGTTTTAATTCCATGAGTTTGTAATTGCCATTGTGTTACAGTGAACTCCATACATTACTCCATTGGAAAGCTATGGAACTTCCTACCCAATAGCCTAAGACTAATGACCTCGATTAATCAATTCAAAAATCACCTCAAAATATTTCTTAAGTCTCATTGGTCATGCCCATGTACTAAACCAGACTAGCCTCTGTAGTATACACCCTATCCCAGAGATCTCAACCTTCCCCCTCGGCTTCAACTTGTCGCCAACCTTAGTCTTATCTATATAATATTCTGATTGTTATTTTACATATATGTTATACCAATGTCTTTTCCTGTGATATGTATGTTATGATACTCTATACCACTTGTAAATGTATCCTGTATTCTCTTATCTGTGGAGCTTTTCTCCCCGGGCCTCTACTGAAAATGGACATGTATCCAGCTAGACTAGCCCGGTCAACAAATGTAAAATAAAATAAATAAAAAATAAAATAATTACTGAATGAGTCTGGACAAATCACTCAACTGTCTTAATCTTCTCAGTTATCCTCTTAAAATGAGCTTGTATGTTACAGTGAGACTGTTTAATTACCACAGTGCACGCATATAAGTATCCAGGAGCGCCCTAGTTAAGCAGGATCTTCATTTCTTGAGGTGTGGCATGAACAACACTGTGTCCTCTGGGTTGCCTGCTCCATTTGGTCTTCCCAGAGAGGTTAATTGGTTGTTCATGTTGCTGTCTCCACTTCAGTAGCTCGCCTTCCTTTTCATCCCCCTTGCTTATGCACCATGGCTAATCATTAGGTTACACTGGCATTTTTGTCTAAGTGCTACTAAAGACTGTTGTTATTTTGTACTGGACAATATTATGTTGTTGTAGAAATAGAACTATGTATCCATTGCCAGCAATTGTACCACAGTACCCCCTCAGTTATATCAAATTAAGCTCTGAACATATACTGAGAATGTCACTGTAACACGACAAGGTACCTTTAAAAGTGAGCCTTATCTGTCTTCAAAGATAGGTACTACTATGTGAAAACATAAAATATTATTAAGCAACAAACTTAGCCAATGAATGTATAGTGTGCAAATGCGCACTAGTATAGTGTTCTGAATTTGGGACAGTGATATTTCCTTGGTAACACATTGCTGTTTCAGGTTCTGAGCATCATAATTTGTTTTTCTGTTTGCAGTTATGCCTTAGTCACTGTGTGAAACTACGTATCCAAAATAAAATTAAAACACCTCCAGTTTGCTTCATAAGCTGACATTTCAAGAAAGCTATATTCATAATATGATGCAATGTATTAAAATGCATTGACATGGTGAAGATGCCTTGCAGTTTGCAAGGAAACGTCTCATACAGACACTACACAATATTTTACTTTCAAATTTTTTTGCACAATAAGTACTTAGCAATGCTTATGAACATGATATCTGCTTTGCAAAATGGGTCCACTCTGAATTACTTAGAACATAAGAAAATAATTGCCACCTTTCTTGTGTCTAACTATACCAAACCAACCCAGGTCCCATTAGTGTCTGAATGTGTTGTTTACTGGAAATCAGACTGAATAGCTGGCAGCAATTTTTCTGGTCTTTGAGAGAAGATATAGCCTTATTCTGCATCAGTGTTCTGATAGAGGGAAACCACAGTCTAGCAAACTATATAAAAACCAAGATATGCAGGTGACGAATAGATTAAATGAAGGTGTGCATGCTGCAACTGATTCCAAAAGCTTCCTGTAATTCTACGGAGTGCACTGAGTTACGATCATGATTTGTGGGAAGCCAAATCATATGTAAATGTGCACCAATCTATGGAGAATACCTTGCTGCAATGCAGCAACAACAAATAACTAGTGATACAATCAGGTATGGCAAAACTGCATTCAAGGAAATCTTGTCCAGAAAATAATATATGTGCAATACTAATGCATGTCAATGGAAAATATACAAGCTCAATGGAATGTGCCAGTAATATACAGAAATTACTGGCTGAAGACAAATATGCATTTAGAATAATCCCAAAAAGTGACAAATATTGACAAACAATTGCAGATATTGTAAAATGTAGATGGACATATTTGAATACAGTTACCATCATTTGCGGAATCCACCATAATCTGTCAAGTTTCCAATTAAAAAATTAATTAACTACATAGAAGGCAATCATGGCCACATCGCCATGGCTAACTGTAGCTAACAATGGGTATGAGATATGTGTGGGGAACACAATTAACACACACACACACACACACACACACACACACACACGGAAATAGGGTGATAGAAAAGTAGAAGTGAAGTTTTGGTTAAGAAGAGGGGTACACAGAAAGGATTGTGGAGTATGAAATTCAGAGGATGAGGCAGATGGACAGGGGCAATTTTTTGTTTGGTGGGAGTAGGCCCCATTTTTTTGGATAATAGAAGGAGTTAAAACAATGAGTGAGAATGTCACTGAAAAAACAATCAGTAAAAACAAAATGAAAACTCCAGCAAAGCTAGAACTTCCACTGAGTGACCTCCGAAACATCTTGTATCAGAGGCACATGGGATATATGCAAATGATCCTTATGATCATCTGGTGTTTCAACTAATTGGCAATTCTGAATGCACATGAATTGTTTTGTCGTTTTAATGGACAATTTCAGGCCAATAAAACCAAACCCCACTAGCTGTCGATATGCATATTTCAGCCTTGTTTTGACCTCATCAGCACAGCACAAGCAGAGTGTTTGACTAAGCATTAGAAACACAGGGATGTTATACCCAGCTGATGTCCATTATCATTAGGGTCACTGCAAAAATATCAATCAGTAAAAACAAAATAAAAACTCCAGCAAAGCTAGAGCTTCCACTGAGTGACCTCCCAAACCTCTTGTACCAGAGGCACATGGGATATATGCAAAAGATCCTTATGAGCATCAAGTGTTTCAGCTAACTGGCGATTCTGAATGTAAGGATCATTTGCATATATGCCATGTGCCTCTGATACAAGAGGTTTGGGAGGTCACTCAGTGGAAGAGAATAGAAGGAATGGAAAATACATGCAAAGAGGAGGTGGGGAAAGTGCAAGTACAAACATATAACAGATATAGTAAGACATTGCGGACAAAGGTTGGTAATTAAGGATAGGTAAGGTACACAGACAACACATATATGGACTATACAACATAGGTGAAGGAAAAATGACAAACAGAATAGGGATACATACCAGTCATTGTGCACATCAGATATGTATTAATGCACAAAGCAGTGCTGAGATGTTGCAATCTGTGTGACAGACATAATAAAAGGAGTGTGACCTATGTTAGGCTGTGTCAGGCAACACTAAACAGGGAGTGCTGTCATAGCAGTACACAATGGACATCAAACACCATCATTCACTAGACTGTTGGCAGTACAAGTGTAAGCCAATCAACATTAAGGATGATCACATCCAGTTAAGGAAATGCAGAAGCAGACTAGAACCTTCAACCCTGCATGGCATAGGTAAACAACTAAGCACAGTGCCAAATAGCAGTACTGCAGCAAAAGGATTGTGTGACTGTCTAATAAACCAATAAGTATACACACCACCAACTCAGGAGAAATGGGATCCATATATCAAAAACACATTCCGTGCCAGAGACAATGAAGGTAGTGTTCAGGTATGCAACACAGATGTGTGACATGCAACGACATCACATAAGCCAAACATGAAGAAGGCTCGTCACACATACCCTAACCGATGACATGAAATATGAAGAACATGGTGTTACGTATGACATAGTATATGAATAATAAAAGCTAAGGAATGCAAGCCTGTGCATAGGCAGGAAGCATGCACATATCTGGGTAATGCTCAACACACAAGTAAATAATAAACACTGATGGAATCTACTCAATTGCCATCACCTTGTGTGTATATGCCCTGCATGTGTAAGATACCCAGCATGGTGGCTTATGTCATATTTTCCCAGTACACCTACATTACAATGATGATATGTTACAGAAAGGTGAACATACATGCATGCATATGCCATGTACATGTGAAACATATAGGCCAAAGCTATAAAGGGAATGGAGATGGCCAACATAGGTCCGCACTGGTAAGGACATGGTAGCAAGAGAAATCTGGGACAAAATAAAGCAGGACAACCACAGCTAAGGCAATAAATTGCACATGTCCGCAATACAAGATGGACTGCAATCCCTTCCAGGGGTCATTGAAATAAATGGTCAATGTCTGACACATGTTTAATGTGCATTGGTGATGGCAATAAACATGTTTTGTGTACAGATGATACAAACAAAACAGTAATGTGTAACAGCTAAACAACAAATGGCATAAGTACATCAGAAAAATAGGTTCAGATATCACATACCCGTATATACTGCCATGCTAATATAAGGCAACAGGTGGTATACTCACAGAAAATGATATGAATGCAATACGTAATTGTATATGACTGATCAGAGGACAGTTGTAGATATGAAAATATGGCACACCATCTGTGGGTGAAAGACACATACATACTATAGCCCTACACTAATGTGTTTGTAATGTTAGGGACATCCAGTGGTATAGCCATACAAAGAAAGGCTGGCATATTATTCATAATGACCAATAGACAGGTATGTTAACAAGAGTTTTATGCAGGAAAAGTGTACACGTTAAAATATAGACTATATGCTCACTACAGAGGTGTGTGTCAGACTAAGTATACTGCATGATATGGATAGTCACCACTAGTGCTGTTCATATGATGACAACATGGAATTCTCAAAGGCAATGGGGAACGACAATGCCATGACAGTAACAAAAGCAATGTGACAGGCTATGGATATTTATCTAACAGAAGCATATATTACATTGGTAAAATAAAACATCACACACATAAGAGCATAGTACCAGTGGGACCTGCTGACACAGCAAGGTCACTATTAAAGCATATACATAGATAAGCCATATATATAAACAGGCATATCACAACCAAAATGTAATTTTGTACAAAATATGTCATTATATCAACCATTTGAAAGAAGTCTTAGGAAAATGGCACTACATTGGTATGGGTAGAATGTTATGAAATGTAAATTGTATAATGTATCACAGTTGATAATGAAAACTGACCATGTATGCATACAAACAATGCCAGCCAGACAAGTGTGTAACACTGGAAGACTGCCACGTCTGGCAGACATCTGTCACAGGAAAGGTAGACTAAATCTCCAGTAACATTGTCACAGTGTACTGCATGCAGAAGAGCCAAGTTACATATGGAGTGTACCAACCTCATGTACCAACTCCTTCGCTCAACACTTTCTGGAATTCATAAACTCCAATGCCCTGGATCAACTTATCGACACTCCCACCAGGGGCAACAATATCCTAGATCTAGTCATTACCAACATGATTGACCGGTGTTCCATACCTGAAGTCAACGCCTCATTGGTCCTATCCGACCATAACCTAATTACCCTAGATATCCATATCCTGCCCCCCCCCCGTTAAGGAAACCATGGTAAAAAATTTCTCCAAAGCCAACATCATGCTTCTTAAGACAGAAGTGGTGAACTTCATGACACCCATGCAGATGGACAATACAGTTATGACTACTGAATCCTACACAATTGCACTTTATAAGCACTTACATGAGTGCATGGATCATGCTATCCCAAACAGAACCAAGACGCTATCCTCTAAAAAAAGGAAGCCAATCTGGTGGTCCCCTGCCATAAACAAACTGTACAACAGAAGGAAGAAACTGTTGCAAAAGAGAGTAAAATCCCATGAGTGGATGAACTCCCTGGTCAGCCTCAGTAAGAAGCTGCGATCCCTGATAAAATCCCCCAAAGCTAGTTAAGAAAACAAAATCGCCACTGATTCTAAAGACAACCACAAAACATTCTATAGCTATGTCAAGAATCTCAGTGGCAACACTCAGATCTGCTCTGAGTTATAGCACAATGGTGCTAAATATACAGACCCAACTGATATTGCCAACATCCTGGCAGATAGGTTCAGTGCTAACTTTACCCCCTTCTCACCCCCTAAAGAGCCCATCTCTATACCGGAAGAATGCAACGTTCCTGTAATCATGGCTGCACAGGTAAAAACCACACTCTCCAAAGCCAAGAACACAGCATCCATGGGAAGAGACAACATCCCAGGCTGCATACTACACAAACTACAGAACGAACTGGCACCCTACCTAAGTACCATGTTCAATCATAGCCTTACATCAAGCTTTGTGCCTGCTGAATGGTGCACAGTGATGGTTATCTCACTCAACAAGGAGGGAGCCACCATGGACCCCAGGAACTACTGCCCCATTAGCCTGACGAGCCGGGTCTGCAAGGCCATGGAATGTATCATCATGGAACTTATAAGCAATGACATTAGTAATCTCTAAACTCTGGACCCTACCCAGTTCGGGTTTGTAAAAGGCAGAACATGTCTCCTAAACCTGATAGACCTCTTTGAAGCAGTCACCAAAGCCTTAGACAAGGGTAAGGTTGTTCACACAGCCTATCTAGATCTTGCCAAGGCTTTTGACACCACCCCCCACTCTGGAATTATAGATAAACTCACTAAATTAGGTATAAATCTCTATGTCACAAGATGGGTTGCCAACTGGCTCACTGACAGATCCCTCACTGTGAAAGTAGCAGATTCCAAATCCGACTTCTGACCAGTGACAAGTGGAGTACCACAGGGTTCAGTCCTGGGTCCTCTCCTGTTTGGTGTATACTTCTCTGAAGTACAGACTAACACAGAAGGTCTTTGGCTAATGACATTCGCAGATGACTGCAAACTAGAAGCCATAATCGAAACTCTTAACGATGTGGACATCCTACAAAAGGGCCTCACTGAGACAGATGCCTGGTGTCAAAGCCATGGCCTCAAGCTCAATGCCAAAAAATGCATTGTCATCCCCTTTGGTAAAAACTCTGTACTCATGAACTACAACATAGGTGGTAGTATACTTAACACCAAAAGTGTTATAAGAGACCTTGGGACACAGGTGGACAGCAGTCACATTGCCACAGTAGTCAGGAAATCCTTCTACGTGGCACACCTCATCACAAAAGGTTTTTCATCCAGAAAAAAAGAGGTCATCGTTCCCCTCTACTCATCACTCATTAGATCCATTATAGAGTACAATGCCCCTTTTGGTATGTACCGCACAAGACATCTACAACAACTGGAAAGGCCGTAGAAATACCTCACAAGGAAGATTACTGGCCTCAAACAGATGCCCTACGCAGACCGTCTCAAAAAACCTCCAGCTTTACTCCGTCGCATATCACTTACTCAGAGGTGATCTCTGCCTAATATACAAAGCTATGTCAAACCCAGAGCTGTTGGACATGCTCCACTTAAAGAAATCCTAATCCCTCCGAGCTACATGCTCTAGGGACCTAAACCTTGTCACCACAATAAACAGAACATGCCGGAGGGATAGATTCCTGTCTCAGAGACTTCCCATACTCTGGAATAAACTACCTATCTATATCAAACAAAGCTCCTCATTAGCACTCTTCAAGAAAAATCTTGATGATTGGATGGGAAATAGGAAATTCACCCCAGGGATCACCTCTGTGGCTCTGCTCAACAGGGGCACAAGAAAATAATTTTCTTGGGTGGCAAAAGCCAGGTTACCTTTTTGGCTGGGCTTGTGTAGGCCCCAGGGCTGATAGCCTAGTACCTACCTATGAACCTATAAATTAAACTTGGTGACTCAAACGGGTTGACCAGCAGCGTGTTTGAGGGCCATTGTATTTCTTTCCTTTTCCTCCATTTGTGCCTCTTTATTCCATTGGCCACCCAGTGGAGGGATCTCGCTGACATATTTCCACCCTCTCTGGGAGGTTGGGAAACACGGAAATCATTGCCATCAGAAAATCTTCCATTGTACTGTGATTCTCATTGGACTGTGATTCTCATTGGACTGCAACTCTCATTGGATGTTTTTGAGGAAAGGATAGTTGAATTAACCAATGCTCTAGTGTTACTGGTCTGCTGTGCAGGGACTGGTCACTCCTCTCTGCTGTGTTCTATTTCATTTCAGGCAATGAATTCTGATTTGAAAGATTATTTCTAAGACTTGGAATATCCTAGGAGTTGTATCGGAAATGAAATACTTACTTGGTGACAAACCAAGTTTTGCACATAGAAATTGTCCAAATCTAAAGCAGAGACTATGCCATAAAGATCTGACTATAGAGTAGTGAGCAAAAATGGGACATATCCTTGTTATAACTGCAGTTGCTGTAGATATATTGCTACTGCAACATTTTTAAACATCCAAAAATAAAAAGGAACACTCTTTTGTTTGATATGCTACTTGTAAAATCATAAACATAGCGCACTTAATTACCTGCATGAAATGTTTTGCTTTTTATGTAGGTAAATGCACCTGTAGGTTAAAAGACTGTATTATTGAACACAGGTCGGAATATGTAGAAATGTTTTATGTATCGCACTAGCAAAACATGCTATTGAATTTGGTTTTGATCATCAGTTTAAATTTCAAGTTATGGATGTTATATATAATAATATCAGAGGGGGTGACGTTAATAACATTCTAGAGACTAGTGAATATAACTAGGATTTTAAGATTACAAGCAGATTGCGATGCAGGTGTGAATATTGCAATTAGTCTCAAACCTATTTTGGTAAAAAAACAAATGCAATATCATTGATTTTATTTTAGTAAATGATTTATTATTTTATATGTATTTTTATAATTATTTTACATTTACTAATTAATGTAAACATTTCTTTGATTGGGGGCTGTGGAAAAATGACCAGAAGCAACAGAAAAATGGTTTCAAATCTATAACATTTACCTATGTTTACACCAAAGTCCAGAGATCAAACTGCCAAGCTATGTGATCTTTGCTATATGTGGCGAATGTCATGGAGGTATAATAACAGTGATCTATGATACAGTGGAAATGTGACATGGCATATGTCCCTGTCTACATATTAATAAGGATAAACAAGGTGATTTCTGGATAACATGTGAGACGGTCACAATGTATCCTTCAAAGAAATATGTTGTCTGCAATCGGCACATTTTCAGTTTAATTAAAAAAATATTGTGCTATATGCACAGTAATGTTAAGGGGAGTGGGATTTACAATTGTGGCATATATCCACCAGTAATGCCTACAATGTGTATACATTGTCATATAGCATACAACATATACAGAACAATTGTTTCCTAAGTGGACAATAGACAGTACGTGCATAGCAATAGCAATGCAAACTTATATGTAGAATGTGTAACAATTATCATGTTTAGACCACTGAACAAACAGATGGCGTACATCAAATATAAACTTACACACTAACATGCTAAGCATGGACAGGGACAAAAATATAATCATAAAAATAATAAGGGGATAAGGTATCCTAACAATAAAAATGTTGAAGTAGCAAGTGAAGAACTGGCAGATAAATTGCTGTGCATTTTATGATGTAAATGGGGGATTCAAACCCACAAGGTAATGTGGACTACATTCAAGGGCATACATAGTCAAATTTTCAGTAAATGAAGTGTGACTACAATACTCACTCACTCAGATGGAATGCACAATCAACTGCAACGTTCCCAGAATGTCTTTGCTCAGCAGATTATAATGATAATGACTCTCTCTCTCTCTCTCTCTCTCTCTATATATATATATATATATATATATGTGTCTATTTTGACCCACTGAAATTACAGTTCACTGAACTGCAATTTCCAGACTCCATTTTCATGAAAGTGCATTTATCTGAAAATGCACTTTTGCGAAAACTGAGTTACTGAAACAAAAAATAAAGCAAACAAAAAAATACACTAAACACATGGACCACCCACTACTTATATATATTAACTTCAAGATCACACTACAGTGGGGAAAAGGGAATATTCCCTTATCCTCACTGTACTGCGATCTACAACAAGTTCCCCTCCCATACACCACTGAGGAAACACCATACCTGTACCACCACAGGATCCTGGAACTGGCGACCTCTCTTCACTGAACCAATTTCTGCAAAAGTGCATTTTCAGATACATGCACTTTCGCAAACACGGACTCGGGGAAATTGCAGTTTAATGAACTGTAATTTTGATGGGTCAAAGTAGACCTCTATATATGTGTGTGTGTGTATATATATATATATATATATATATATATATATATATATATATATATATATATATATATATATATATATTGCATTGGGGTCATTGTGTGGCAGAGAAAGGGACAGACATATGGTTTATAGTGTAGCATTTTATAGGGAGGATAGTATGGTTGGCCATTCTGATGATGTGGGGAAACTGGATGACAGACATTATGATGACTGCAACCCACTATCCCATGTAGAGTCTGGTACTGATGTTGACTCTTCCTCATGATGCACTGATACTGTCCTTCGGACTACATGTGGAAGTGTAGCTGATGTGCATGGACATATGTCAGAAGTTATCTGCTTACTATTTCCAGCACATGAATGTTCAGAGTGATGTCATGGCTCTGATCTGTGCATAGGTTTCCCATGATACCAGTCATGTAGCACACCATCTGCATGTGAAACTTGTTCATGATATGTTTCAGTATGGCTGTTGCTTGACATGTCATTACTCATGCTACTGTATGCTGTATAGCATGTTGTATGACATTGTTATGCATCACTATGCTAAGTGTGATGCTTCAGTGTTAGTGAACATCCCTTGCAATTAGGTCATGTTTGTGCTGTTACATTCCCATACAGTGCACAGGCCTAGATTTGTTACAGTACTGGCTGTTGTACAGATAATTGCACATGCTACTTTTCTATATGATGCTCTCCTACCTTGACAACCATACATTCTGATGTGTGTACCTCATATGTGCCACACAAGTGCCTGTGTGGCCCTCTTTGATGCTATACCTTGCAAAGATTATTCCTGTGGTGATGTTTCCTCTGTAGACAATCAGATATATTTCTCACTATGTCATCTGTATGTGTATGAGATATTACATTTGAATCACATGCTTATGTTATGTATGATGTTCACTGTGGATAACTAATGGGTTGTTTACATTAGTCATGCTCTATGCTGCTATTATGGGGCAACACTATGTGAACATCACTGCTTTATATGTGTACTTCTGTATGTGTGGCTTGTCGTAAATCAAAGGTGTGAGTCAGATGCTGCCATTTTGCCTGAGCTAGGTCATATGGCCACAGCCTCTGCCAACCATGCCTACTTCTTCTCACCTCTCTGTCCTCCTGTGGTAGCTCTGATAGGTGCATGTCAGATATCTAAATCTTGCTTTCAGCAGCATGACAAACACATGCTGAATGGTATTCCATGTTGTAGTACACTGCTGTGTGCAGCCTCAGCAGATATTGGTGGGGTTATGTATGACACCGTAAGCCAAGGCTCCAGTGGATAACTGCAGTCACCTGTTTATAGAAAGAAAAAAAAACACATTTAGTCCTTATGCTTACTGCTGATGGGTCTAGATTCAGATTACATCACAGCTCTGGTCCTGTTTTTATTGAGTAGGATTTCAGCATTTTGGAAAATGTCCCTCAGCCTATTTTCCCTCCAAATTGCTGTATCATGCACACTACCAGGGTTTATTCCATGATATTTACAGTGAAGCCATCTGTGGAGCAGAACACTTGACAAATGAGTAATGGGCACCCCTTTCACTCAATGTACTGTCCAGCACTGGGTACTGCTGGGGTTTTGAGTGGGACACAGGTGCAGTAAATTGCACTTTGGACATTGGAAAAATTGGTGATGGTATAGAACTGTTTCATGGCAGTTCTGCACTCCCTGCCTATTGTTGGGAAGTAGATGAGCTCATCTACTTTGGTGTACATTACTGCCAAGAAATGTACTAGGATGCAACTGCCAACTGTCTGAGACATTCCTACAGCATCGCCCATATGCTGCTGGAAAGTCCCAGACGTGTGTATACCAAGACTCAGATAAACTTTCATTTCTACTGGTACTGGTTACCCCACAGACTGGGAGCATACATGTGTGGTACACACATCCTGTACACACCCTGCACCAACTCTCTATCTAATCTGCATCTCTCTATTATTTCCTGATCGGCTGGCTTAACTGCAGCCTGGCTCTGCTCCTAGCTGGCTGCCTAGTGGGACACATTTGCCGATCATTCTCTGTTATGTCTTGTACTACCCCAGACTGCTGTAATGCATTAAATGCAGCCTGCATTTAAAATATTTAAGTGATATTTGTGGAATCCAGAAGATTGCTTAGAAATTCATAGACTAAAATAACATTAAGAGTAAGCACTAATGGCATCTGACAAGTACTTTCAGAAAATTGCTGGCAAAGTACTCTGTCACATTTAAACTGCATTTGGCACACCTGTTGTGTTTTGGAATCCAGCAGGTGTGCACAGAGTCCACAATTATTCTGTACTAAATAGATAATTATTTGGCCCTGTTTTAGATTCCATTATGGAGTCACATCTGTCACTGATGCATTGACAGATGTGACAGATGTGACAGATGTGATTCCATAATGGAATCACATCTGTCACTGATGCAGTGATGTCTTTCTTTGGTGTGCTGCACTGTCTGCAACTTTCTTTTGGAATCTGTTCCTATGTCTGCACCCTGGAGCACATTAGACAGATACTTAGACTTGATAAATGAGGCCCTAATACACCAGTTGACAGCATCCCCTGTCTATGTCACCTGCACTCAGCACTGGTGAAATAAGTTATTTCTGGAGAAGAAGGACCTCCTTAATGGTGAAACACTAGATGGGACTGCAATAATTAGAAGATGAATGGGGACTTATAAAACCTGAGACAATAGGGTATGCAGGAAAGGTATTAAAAAATCACTATTCTCAAATTCATGGAGTTTTATGGACATATTTCTAAGCAAAATTGCAGATGGGTGCAACGAGCCAAAGGACAACATTGGCAGGTTAGTGGTAGATGTGATTCTATAAGGGACGTGAAATCAAGTGTAAGTAATACCTTATTCAGTGTAGAATAATTGCAGATTACACATATGCCCATTGGAGTCAAAAACACAACAATTGTACCTAATGCAGTTAAAATGTGTCAGAATACTCCTCCCAGTTAAAACAGCTCTCTGACCAGGAGATTATTGATAAATACAGGTTGACAGAGAACTGGTGCAGGCAGTGTGCAGGATGCATCCCACATGTCCACACCAAGTCTGGGGGTAACCACAATACCGGCAGAAACTAAAGTGTGTCTAAGTCTGGATATACTGACCTCTGGGAAATTTCAGTGGCATGTGAGTGATGCCATAGGAATGTCCTATACAGCAGCCAGTCACATTCCTGGACCATTTCTGGCATTAATGGGCAGAAACAGCCAGGGAGCACAAAGCTGCCATGGAACAGTTCTATGCCATTGCCAATTTCCCTGTGTTCTCAGTGCAAGTAACTGTAATCACATCCCAATAAACACCCCAATGATACTATTACTCAGCTTTTAGGTCATGTGCTCTGCATATGGTCGCAATACTAATATAATGGCAACACACCCTGATAGTGTGCATGATGCAGCAATTTGAATGAAAAGTGATTGAAGGGCTGCCTTCCAACATAGTGAAATATCCAGGGGGATACAACCTGGTAAGTTCAGACTCACTGTTATAATGTAGGAAGAATCCATACTTTCCCATATTAAGCAGGTGGAGTAAATATGTGTGTTTGCCTCCTAACAACAAGTGACTGCAATTATCCTTTGGATCCTTGGCTAATGATGCCATTTGGAGCCCCATCAATACCTGCTAAGGATGCATACAACACAGTGCACACCACAACATGGGACACCACTGAGCATGGGTTTGGCATGCTCAAAACAAGATTCAGATATCTGGACACATCTGGGGGTGCACTACAATATACACCTGAAAAAAAAAAACATCAAAGATGGTCATTGTTTGTGCCATGCTGTGCAACATGATAATAGCAAAACACTGTGGCCTGCCAGAGGCAGGCGTGGGTGAATTACCCTAAGAACCTCAACTGTCTGATGTGGAGTTATCAGAGGTAACACAAGCCAATGAGGACATAAAGGTGAGAAGATATTGGCATGGGTGATGGTGGCTGTGGCCATATGTATTAGCTCAGGCAGAACACCAATATCTGGCTCACAACTTTTGATCATGACAAGCCAGACATACAGAAGTAAACAGACAAAACAGTGATGTTCACATAGTGGTGCCCCAGTATGGCAGCACTGAACACAACTACTGAAACAGGTCCACTAGTTGTCCTCATTAAACATCATACATACCTTAACCACAATATACACCTTTAAAACATTTGTATGAGCAGACATGTACTGTAGGAATAAGCACAACTTGATAGCTATAGTAGAACATGGACATTAGGACAAGGTAATGCAAGTACATCACCACAGGTGACCACACTGTCACATATGTGTCACACTGGAGGTCTGCACAACAGAAAGAAGTGTTAGCTTGTGAGTACATCAACAAACAATTAATGGTGGAACCCATCTGTATTACATACATTAAATTAAACAATGTACTGCTGTGTTTATGGTAGAAACTGAGTACAATCCACATAGCCTATATGCATGTTTACTGCAAAACACTGACATGCATCATACATGTCATATCTATGTGTAAAAATGTATTGCAACACAGTACGCAAAAACATTAACTGCAAGAATGAAAACATGCTGAGTAGTGACAAGTCCACATACATAACACAACACATACAAAATGTATGAAACATGCTAGCCTTGCAGTGTTGCAGTGTCACACCCAGGCAGCATTGTGAGTAAAACAAGAGAATGGGGCAAAGAACTGAATTCACTACAGGCCAAAATAGATGCATTAAAGTTAAATATAAAACCAACTGACATTATCAGTCAGTCTGAACTTAAAAAATTAAATACAAAATATCTTGAAATTCTAAATCATAAAATTTCAATAAACCTGGAAAAACTTAAACTTTAGGCATATTCAGTAAACCTTAAGAAAATGAATAAACTAAATCATATCCAAGAAATTATAACAAATATAAATAATAAAAAAGAAAGAAGAACAAATATTAAATGTATTCTTGAAACCTTTAAGATATTTTATGAAAATATGAATAATGTAGATAATGATGATATAGATTAAACTTTTATATGGGAAATATAAATAATAAAATAACAAATGAACAAATAAAAAAATTGAGAGACCATTCACTTTAACAGAAATAAAAGATCAAATAAAAAAGTAAAAAATAATAACGCACTGGGCTTATATGGTCTTATACCAGAACTCTATAAAAGAGTACCAATTGATGCAATTAAAATATTAGATAAGGTCTATAGAGAAATAAAGACAACTGCTGAAGTCTCCCCATCATAGAAATATTCCCTTATATCACCTATTTTAAAATAAGATAAAGATCCTACAAAGTGCTCATCATACAGACCCATTTTACTTTTAAATGTGGATTGTAAGATGTTTGTGTCCATTTTAGCTAACAGAATTAATTTTATACCTAAACTAATTAACAATGATCAAACTGGGTTCATTTTAAACAGACAAGTACAGGATAATATAATAAAAATAGGGTCTACTTTAGAACACCGAAAAATCAAAAACTCGAATGCTCACATGAGCGAAAGATCAGGAATTCGATATTTCGTTTTTTGGATCGCAGTACAGTGAAGACTGGAATATTTGCCCTTTTCTCACTATAGTGCAATCTCGGAGTAGGAATATATATTTAGTGTGGGCCGTGGGGGTGCAGCCCCCCACAATAGCGATTTCGAGTTCCTGATTATTCGCTCATGTGAGTGTTCGATGTTTTGATTTTTCGGTGTTCTGACATATACCCTAAAAATACATACATTAATAGACTATGCAAGTTAAAATAAGAAAGAACTTTCTATCATTAGTCTTGATTTAGATAAGGCTTTTCTGTCAGTTAATTAGTTGTATCCGTTTAAAACACTTAAAGAGTATAATTTCTCACATGAACTAATTGCATTAATTTCTAAGTTATACAATAAATCTTGTGCTTATGTTAAAATAGATTCTTTTCTATATACTATACAAAATAATTGCATCATATGATAATATTATTAACAGAGAAGCATATGAGACATTTGCATCATGTATGAAGTAGTTGACATATGTTATGAATCTTAAAACCAACTGTGTGAAAGTAAGTAGTATTTCGAAAATACAAATATGTATGCTGTGATGGGACTTGAACCCAGATGAAAGGGCACCTGGAAAACTATCAGCCACTCATATAGCCATTGCACTACCACAGCAGCTGTCATAGCATAATTATAGGCACAATCATATAACTAGAAGGGTTGGCATAGCACTTAATAACCATATGAGGTATGTCACAACAATGTATGTAGTTAGTACAAAAGTATAAAGACAGTACTGCCATATAATGTATTTATGTAACATATATATGTATGTTAAATTACCTACATAAACAAAACATGAACATCTTAGCATGCAGGACTACTGTTTAATACAACTCATATAGGCGTATCACACACACCATAGAGTGTCATACAAACTAAATAATTGGGGAAGTATGTATCTTTGATTATCTGCAAATCATACTTTGTACATATACATTGCAGACATTTCAGTATAATGACATTATCCACAGATATACACTGTCAAGCACTTAGGTAAACTTGGCATATATTGGCAGATTCCATCCATATCCGCAGTTCACTAGGGCGTTCATGTTCCTCCTAACCATACTTCTGTATATGTGTACAATACCCTTGACAATCAGATGCATATATATTGAATTCACTATTATTCCGGAATGTTCACCCCATGTAAATGGCATAATGTGTTCCAGATGCTTTAACAAAACAAAACATGACAGTTGAAGTATAAACACAGGACAATATTAGCAAGCTGAACACAGTACATTATTCTAGAAGGTAAATAGTAGCAGGTTACCCCATTACAGTTTATTTTTATATCCATGAGATAGCTATGCCTGATATTGAAGCAGCTCATTGCAAGCAGGTATTAAATACCATTTGTGCTATACATAATTAATCATCTTCATTAGCATTCAATGTTGTGGAATCACCTCAGCAAACCTCCTCATAAGTTCTCAAATTTTGGCACATTCAGCAGTAGCTTAGTGCTTCTGTACAGTGCTCAGCAGAAGTGTCCAATACGTGTCAGTGACTGTGTGTCTCTGGAACATGTACCTGATGCAAGCCGATAAACTCATACCATCCTTTATGTGCCACATTTAAACTGTGATATTATCTTAGTGAGCATTTTCATCTGAGCATCTATATAAAGGCCTGTAAAAACTTCAACAAAGATATTGATGGAGAGGTAGCTTTGAAAGCTGAACTAGATTGAGTAGGAGACAATGCAGATCCCCACTGTCTATGCTGGACATGAGCAGAGGATGGGTGCACACCCAAGGAACTTTCTTATGATCGATATATGGAACTGGACAGCAAGGGAGCACTGAGGGCGAATTGGAATCTACTGGACTGGTGTTAAGATCTGCCACTGCTATGATGATATGGGAGGTGGGCATCTTTGCTGGAGGGTTGCAGAGGTCCAACACTGGCCACCTGATGCCTATAGTAAATTACATACTCCACACTTTAACACCTACATTACCATATATGTATGCAGTAACCTATGTGTTTAGGTGATGCATTGTGTTTCAAGTCTATTCCATGAATATCTGTAATACTAATATTAATTTACACAGAAGAAGAATAATAAGCATTATGCAGGACTGTTTATAATACCTGTGTATTAATATGGACTTCAGACATACTAATAATACTATTATTCATTACTATATGCATTTAAACCATTAAGAGAAACATGATGTACATTAACTCAGCTGGTTAAGCAATATGGCAATATGAATGCTATTTGCCTACATGTGGTTTCTAATTACAGTAGATCATCCATCCATCCATCCATCCATCCATCCATCCATCCATCCATCCATCCATCCATCCTCAATCCCTTTTCCCATTTTGCATATGGGGTCAGGGTGTCACTTCAGCGGCAACAATCATCTCGAGCCAAGGCTTACACCACCGGGTGGCTAGCCCTGCCATTGTAGTTCATTCATGCTACTCACTCACACACACACACTGTCACCTACGGCCAATTTAGAGTGTAGATCATCATTTTTGATAAAATGTTGACAGTATTTTATTTACTATTCCACATCACATATGGAATGTTTATAGTTGATTGGTAACTTATACATTACATTTTATGCATCTAGCATAGCCGTGGTACATTGACAGATATAGCTCTTAGGCCATGGATGACTACATCTTTCTTCATTATCCACAAAGCTTCTAGAAGACATCAAACAGTATACTTCCCTTAATAATGATGTATATGGGCTTGATTTAAAATGTTGATTAATACATACATATGCTACCTTACATTTTCATAACATTCTCTTCTAATCCATTACTTATTTCATCAATTTAATAAATGCAAGAAAATGCAGGTCATCAGGACAGAAATATATGTGAGTCTTGTAATCACAATGTAAGTACAAGATGCGTGAATCTGGAAACCTGATATATAGACTTCTTCAGAACTAAAGCACCGCCTTTCAATGTAAAGTTTATATGACCAGTCCATTTGCTACGTAACACAATCAATCTAGACCTTTTGAATTTTTTAAGGTGATACATCCATCTAAAAATAATCAAAAACAAATACTATTTAAATATATGGATAAATTAATAAATTCATTATCATTTAATTGACATCTATAATACAATAAAGAATTATAATCTTATAATCACGTTTAAAAAAATAAATAAAACCAGTAATTGAACCAAACCAGTCTTTATAAAAAAAACAAACATATCCTTCATTCTAAAACATATAGGTTCATAGTTTTGCTGCCCTCATCCTTAACACAAGATTGACAGACATTTAATTTATTCCTGATTTGTTATGTGCATTTAGATGGAATTGCCACAATAATTCCTCATACTCCAGACATTTTTCCCATGCCCCACATTTTGGGTTAGGTGCCACAACTTTGAGAATTCCAAATGAAAATTTCCTAAAGCTTTTACTAGATGGAGTATGTTTAAACAAAGTATTCCTGTCATTAGCCATTTCTGTATCATAAACATGCTCATAAATTCTGTTCCTTAAAGGATGCTCAGTCTTACCTACATAAAATGGAGGAGAAGTGGAACATTTAGCTAAATAAACTACTGTCCTTGAACCGCAGTTTCCATAAACAAATTATACAGTGCTATTTAACATATATATTATATGGTTAATTTGTCATCTGTCAGAATATATGAACACTGCCTACAGGCACCACACCTTTTAGTGTCAGTATTTGAGTCTTTAATGGCATCATGTTTTGTATTGGCCTCAGACATTTTTTCACCCATTTTAAAAACAAATTGAGATACTTCATATAAAATGTCAATGAACCTAGCATTAGATCTAAACATATTCCAGTTCGTATGGACAATATTTTTTATTTTTCTAGACTCAGATGTATAGTTAAGTATTAAAGACTTCTGAAAGGGTACGTTGTGGGTATCATCTTTTTCCCAAAATATCAGGGTCATACATTTTGTTCTTCACAACTCCACCCCTTCATCAAAGCAAATACCAAAAAACAAAAAAGGCAGAAAAAAAAATACCTGCTCATGTTAAAAATACTGAGGAGTTGTGTAAGGTGTTTAATGCAGTGGAATGGTGTAATGATTGTTATTGGGTTGCTGTAGATGTAAATTCACCTTACACTAACATTCAGACCAAATGGGGTCTTGATGCCATTTGGAATACCATGGGGGATGGGCCTAAAACTGGTTTTGTTATTCGGTTGCTTGAATTTTGCCTTACTCATAATTATTTTAAATTTGATGATGATGTATTTTTGCAACAAAAGGGAACAGCTATGGGGGCTTCTTATGCTCCAATGTATGCTATCTTGTATATGGGGCATTTTGAAAAATTTTTGAAATATAGTACTGAATTTTTCAAGAAACATGTATTGATTTACAAGCACTTTATAGATTACCTTATTTTTTTGTGTAGGGGTGATGTTAGTGAATTTGATCACTTTTTTAGTGGGTTAAATTCAAATGGTCATGGTTTAAAGTTTTCCATGAAAAGAGATGAATCTTGCGTTCAGTTTTTGGATGTAGTACTCTATGTGGACAATTGTAATAAAATTCAATATAAACCATTTAGGAAGAACACATCAGTTAACAATTTTCTGCATGCGGGTAGTATGCGTCCTCCCCATTTGCTAAAATCATTGCCCCTGGGTGAATTTAGGCACTTCTGAAGAGAGGTTTAAAAAGAAATTTGTGAAGGAAGCTAATGACAGACTTGCTAAGCGAGGATACAAAGTTGATCATTTAAATCAGGCGTTAAATGAGGCACTGGAAATAAAATCTGGAAAAAAGGCTATGAGTAGCCATAAA
Source organism: Protopterus annectens (assembly GCF_019279795.1). Taxonomy (NCBI): domain Eukaryota; kingdom Metazoa; phylum Chordata; order Ceratodontiformes; family Protopteridae; genus Protopterus; species Protopterus annectens. The sequence continues at coordinate 257,877,786 of NC_056745.1, read as the reverse complement.
TTTGTTATGAATAGGGATTCAGTTACCAGTGCTTGTGATGAAAAAATGCTCTTCTTTGTTTCTTGATACTCTGGTTTTTCAGAGGTAATGAGAAGGGCGCTTTTGGACCTCTGGTATATAGTTTGTGAAGATGTTACAGTTGGCAATCTGTTTCCAAAGTATGTTAGATTTTCATATGGTAGATATGCCATTTTAAAAGAACTATTGAATATGCCTTTAACTAGAGGCCCTAAAGCTGATGTAGGTGTTTCTGCTTGTAGGCACTGTAAGGTATGCAGTTTCATTAAAAACATTTCTGGCACATTAATTAATGGTAGAAAATTTAAATGTAGGGGTAATTTTGGGTGTAATTCCTGTGGGGTAGTTTATATTGTGGGGTGTGGATGCGTAAATGTAAAATGGTATATTGGTCAAACAAAAAGAGCAGTAAAGGTTAGGATCATGGAACATTTAAGGGATATTACCAATAGAAACTTATCCGCGGTGGTGCAGCGGTAGTGTTGTTGCCTCACAGCAAGAGGTTCTCCCATTCGATTCTCAACTGGAGTGCGGGGAGTGCCTTCTGTGTGGAGTCTGCATGTCCTCCCTGCGGTTGGGTGGGCATTCGAAAGACATGTGTAAATGGGCGTGCCTTCGTTGAAGGTTGGACGTCGAGCTGGCACCTCGGCATTCGTGAAAATCTACTGCCAATCATCAGTGGACCAGAGTTCCGCTGTGGTGACCCCAAATCGGGAAAAGCTGAAAGACAAAACACACACACACACGCACACAAATAGAAATTTTAAGAGTCCAGTTGCTGACCATTTTGTGAATATTCATGGGGGCAGCACTATTTCCTTTTTCTTTAGTATTTTGGCACAACCTGTGTTAGTTGGGGGGGGTGATATGGTGAGAAGGTTGAATGAGTTAGAAAGTAAGTTCATTCTCAATTATGGAACATTGTTTCCTAGGGGTCTCAAATTTGAGGTTAATATATGAAATGTTATTAAAATAATTCTTTTTCATATTTATAAATTTATAAATGTTTGAATTAATGAGACTTTTATTGTCATGCTTATTTAGTCTATTATAAAGGATATATTTCATAAAACAGTTTAGTAAAATAGTTCATTAATCAATTTTGGATAGTTTGTATTTAAAATGAGTTATTTAAAATAAGTTATTTAAAATGTTTAGGATGGCTGTGTTTAATAAAATGTGTATGTATTACTTTAAAAAATGTATATGCAGCATTTTAAACAAGATGTAATTTTTCAATTAGTATTTAATTGGATTAATTGGGGTTTGAACCTATGTATATAAAGATGGTTGTTTGTAATTGTATATTGTCTGTTGAAGGCGAATGGCTGAGGTACCAGTGTGTTAAAGTAAAGAAAATTCAAACAGTCATACATTTTGTTACCTAAAGTTGGCTTATAGTAAATGTCCTTGTGTTCTAACACATATTTATATTTTCTTTAGTCATCTTCTCTGGATACCTTCTCTGTAAAAACGTAACTTTTAACGTATCAAGTTCTACTATCAATGTTTCATAATCAGAAATCATCCTAGATAATTGAATAAGTTGCCCCTCCATCAGACTCAATTTCTGAGAATAAGGATCTTTGCAATTTTAGTGCAAATAGGAATTACTAAACATGGGTTTCATATATATATATATATATATATATATATATATATATATATATATATGTATATATATATATATATGGATCTACCTGACAACATCGACAGTGCATAACACCGACAACGACATCACCAACACCACATAATCGACAGTTCACAAACACGACACCTCATACACTCAACACATCATAACAATAACCAACAAACAAAACAAATCCCCTATCCAAAAACCACACACACAACACAAGCACACTAAAATCCTAACAAACAAACACTAAACCTTACATACACAACTATCTACAACCCTAACCGAAACCCTAACCCTAAGGTCCGTCACTATCGCACACTCACCTAACCCGCGCACTAACCCTAACTCACTTAACCCGCCCCTAACCCAAAAAATATCACTACTGCACCCTTACCTAACCCGTGCCCTAATCCTAACTCACATAATCCACCCCTATCCCTACAGACCGTCAACATCGCACACTTACCTTACTCGCACCCTAACGTCCGTCACTACCGCATACTTACACATCCTTTCCCCATCTCGGTGTTCTCCGCGTCGGTGTTTTCATCCATCGGTCTTCTGACTTGTCGATCTTCTGGCGTCGGTGATTTCATTGTCGGTCTTCTCATCTGTCGACGTTCTCAGGTAGACCCATATATATATATATATATATATATATATATATATATATGGGTTCATGTCAAACCAACGACATGCTAAAATAACGAAAGTCACTACATCGAAACGAAACCATCGACAGTTCAAAACATTGACAGTACATTTATACGTAAGTACAGTGCTAACATGGGTCCTGCAAGGGGGAAGTAGTATGGGTACAGTATCATATCATATCCTTTACTTCCCCCTTGCAGGACCCATGTTAGCACTGTACTTACGTATAAATGTACTGTCGATGTTTTGAACTGTCGATGGTTTCGTTTTGATGTAGTGACTTTTGTTATTTTAGCATGTCGTTGGTTTGACATGAACCCATATATATATATATATATATATATATATATATATATATATATATGTATATATATTTTTTTTTTTTATGGCAAATACTTTTGTCCTTCTTGATTGCTTCATCTAAATAATGAACAAAATATTTATTTTCATAGGTAAAGTTGAAAAAATCTGTAGTGTTCTGAATATAGTTAATAAAATGAATTACTAATTCATCAGGCCCCAACCATAGAAATAAAATGTCATTCAAATAATGTAAATATAGCTCACAGTAAGAAAAAAAAATTGTTGTTAGAAATATGGTTTCATTCCCAACCATACATAACCAAATTAGCAAACATGGAGGTACATACTGTACCCACTGCAACACCTTTCACTTGATTGAAGATATTCCCTTCAAAATAAATGTAATTATTTACTAAAATTATATTCGTAAATTCCAAAATCAGCATAACTTCCATGTTAGTCAAAAAATCATATCCTAGGATTGATCACTTCATGAAAAAGGTCTTGAACAATATCCTGGGGAATGCAAGTAAAAAGATATACTATACCAGCAGTCAGAAAAACTAAATTTTGGTCTAATAAGTCACTTTGGATTCTACTCGGAATGTCCTTAGAGTCAAGTATTAAATGGCCTGTGTGCGCGTCTAAAAATTGGCTTTAAAAGTCTGTCTATAAAGACAGCCAGTGCTAGGCATTTGAGTGATGTCCTGCCGCTAAATTATTGGCTTACAAATGTTTTTGTGGACCTTGGGTATACCAAATATCATTGGTACCATAGGGTTGGGCATTTTTAAAAAGTTGTATAACTCCAGTGTAATAAGCCTTTGTAATAAATAAGCTTCTAAATGCAAATCTATTTTGCGATATGATATACTAACTTCATTTCTGGATGCAAGCAAATAAGTGTCTGTGTCTTGAAGCAAACTAAACATAACACCTGAATACTTCATAGTATCAAAGGTAACTGTACCACCACCTTTATCCAGTTTCGTAATCCGGATTGACTTATCCTTTTTCAGAAATTGTAAAAAGTCATATTCACTTTTGATTAGATTAAAAGAACGTGATTTATTTTCCCCCTTAAAAACTTTGTATTTGTTATTCTCACAGGTTTTCTCAAATGCTTGTATTAAGTGGTGCATAATAGGATAGTAAACACTTCTCCTAATAGTTAAATCCTCATTAGTGTGTACAGTAGTAGTACTATCCAACGTTACAGCAAGGTTCAATTTTCTTGAACAGTACAATCATAACTCTCAACCTCTTAAAACAATCTGGATAAAGCCACAAAGAATGGGGGAGCAAAGGCCTACAAATATGGGCACTTTTTAAATAGTGCTCTTACAAACTTAGAAAGTTGATAGAATAACAGGTTTTGCATTAGTATGAATTTTTTGAAGGATATGAAGTCTGAAACTTAAATCTCTGCCATTATTTTCTGACTTCAGTCCTCAATGATTTGCCACTGATTTGCCAGCAAACCACAATTCTATCACAAACAAACCAAACATATGAGGCAAAAATCTGGACAGTCTACAAAATCTGGACAGTTGAGAGGTATGGTACAAATGCGGAATGCAAAAACCCAAACCCATTTTGCTGAAGCATTATATTAGTGATAGAGGCTCTTCTATAGATCCTGTGGAAATTGGGTGAAAGATTAGTTTTTGGCAATGTTTACCAGTCAACAAAATGAGATTCAGTCTATTTTTTTCAATCAATCTTATGTGGACAAAATGCTGTTTGACATGCAAACACACGCACACGCACACACACACACACACACACACACACACACACACACACACACACGCACACACACACACACACTCATGCTCACACACACACACACACACACACACACACACACACACACACACACACACACACACACACACACACGCACACATGCACACACGTATGTGTGTGTGTGTAGGGGGTAAGGGTGTATATTTGTACATTCAGATGATATGCTGCATTCTGTGTCACAGTAAATACTGAAGTGTTTCTCTGCTTCTCTTTGAGGCTTATGAAAATTCTGAAATTATTTCATAAGACAACAATTTCTTGTCTTCTTAGTTATGCAGATGTTCACCATAAAAGAAGAAGAGTACACCCAGCTTTCTAGCACTACTGATAAAATGAGACCATTAGCAAAAATCTTTTTTATCACAGCAGGGTACAGATATGAAGACCAACATAATCTTGACAGGAGAACTAGAAAGGCGAAGCTATGTACAATGAGGTTAGAGAGCACTGCATTACAGTAGCAGTTGTACTCTTTCACATTAGTGAACCCACTCAGCCACAGTGGTGAAGAGCATGCTGAATGGTAGTACAAAAGCATATTATACTTTTCATATTGGTGAACACACTTGGTCACAGTGGTAAAGGACATGCTGAATGTTAGTACAAAACCACATCATACATTTCATGTCAGTGAACACACTCAGCCACAGTGGCGAAATGTTAGTACAAAAGTACATCACACCTTTCATGTCAGTGGACACCCTCAGACACAGTGGTGAAGAGCATGCTGAATGTTAGTACAAACTACATCACGTTTCAGGTCAGTGGACACACTCAGCCACAGCGGTGAAGACCATGTTGAATGTTAGTACAAAACCACATCACACCTTTCATGTCAGTGAACACACTCAGCCACAGTGGTGAAGACCATGTTGAATGTTAGTACAAAACCACATCACACATTTCATGTCAGTGAACACACTCAGCCACAGTGGTGAAGAGCATGCTGAATGTTAGTACAAACTACATCACGTTTCAGGTCAGTGGACACACTCAGCCACAGTGGTGAAGACCATGTTGAATGTTAGTACAAAACCACATCACACATTTCATGTCAGTGAACACACTCAGCCACAGTGGTGAAGAGCATGCTGAATGTTAGTACAAACTACATCACGTTTCAGGTCAGTGGACACACTCAGCCACAGTGGTGAAGACCATGTTGAATGTTAGTACAAAACCACATCACACATTTCATGTCAGTGAACACACTCAGCCACAGTGGTGAAGAGCATGCTGAATGTTAGTACAAAAGCACATCACACCTTTCATGTCAGTGAACACACTTGGCCACAGTGGTGAAGAGCATGCTGAATGTTAATACAAAATTACCTCACACCTTTCACGTCAGTGAACACACTCGGCCACAGTGGAGAAGAGCATGCTGAATGTTAGTACAAAAGTACTTCACACCTTTCATATTGGTGAACACACTCAGCCACAGTGGTAAAGACCATGCTGAATGTTAGTACAAAAGTACATCACACCTTTCATGTCAGTGAACACACTCGGCCACAGTTGTGAAGAGCATGCTAAATGTTAGTACAAAAGTACATCACACCTTTCATGTCAGTGAATACACTCGGCCACAGTAGTGAAGACTATACTGAATGTTAGTACAAAAGTACATCACACCTTTCATGTCAGTGAACACACTCAGCCACACTGGTGAAGACCATGCTGAATGTTAGTACAAAAGTACATCACACCTTTCATGTCAGTGAACACACTCAGCCACAGTGGTGAAGAGCATGCTGAATGTTAGTACAAACTACATCACCTTTCATGTCAGTGAACACACTCAGCCACAGTGGTGAAGAGCATTATGAAGATTAGTGCAAAAGCACAACACACCTTTCATGTTGGTGAACACACTCGGCCCCTGTGGTGAAGATCATGCTAAATGTTAGTACAAAAGCACACCATACCTTTCATGCTGGTGAACACACTCGGCCACACTGGTGAACAGCATGCTGAATCTTAGTACAAAAGCACATCATACCTTTCATGCTGGTGAACACACTCGGCCACACTGGTGAACAGCATGCTGAATCTTAGTACAAAAGCACACCATACCTTTCATGCTGGTGAACACACTCGGCCACACTGGTGAACAGCATGCTGAATCTTAGTACAAAAGCATATCACACTTTTTAACAACCCACCAGGAACACAGGTTCATCCACACATTGACTTGCATTTAAATAAAGCTCCCAGTATTGCATGAATCATTTGACTGCATGTGAGCACCCATTGTAGTGATAGTCACTCACCTTTTGCTACACATTTTTACTATGAATGTATATACTGGGGGTGATTGGACTGCTTCTGTCCCGAATAACTAATAACATTGAGAAATCATTTGCTAAGTGTTTGGTTCTAGGACTTTATGGTTTATAGGTAGTTAATGGGATTGCAGTCCAGGGGACCACTGAGGAGCCTAACCCAAATTCCCAGTTGCCCTTAAACCCTCTCTGGTTAAGTGAGCTACTCAAGGTCATACAGCAGGCAAATAATGGCTGAGGGAATCAAACCTTGTACCACAAGAACTACAATTCACAGCTTTGACCCTCTGCACCAACTGCCAGCTGCAGTAATGGTACAGTATATGCTACTGTTAACTACCCTGTGCAACACTAATGACCACCTTATGAAATGGAAACACATACAAAAAAGAAATCTGAATTATCAATGAGCTAGGAAACCACTACTGACATTATTCTTAAGGACATCAGGACCACTGCAGACCTAACTTCATTATAACATTTACCTTTACTCACTGAAAAAAATATTTATTCAAACTGATATCTGCATAAGTTTAGTTGTAAAAACAAAAAGCAAAATTTCAAACTTCCTTCATTAGGGTATAGTATATGCTTTTAGTTTTTTTAATAATAGCAAGATAAGAAGTATGTGAAAGCAGAGTGGATATTTATTTATTGGAAAACCAGGCAAGTAGCACAATCACAAGTTGCTCTTCGTCGATTAATCAAGCAGAAGGGAATAAAATAACAAGTTAGATTGTTGGCAGATCATGTTACATACATTATTAACAAGCTGCAGGTTTCATACAGGCAATGCATCTAATTTTATGTTCAAAACTGATAGTTTGGGTCATTATGATAATTTAAGTGGGTAAAAAAAATCAAACAAAATAATAAGAATTTAATTAAAAGACAGCTGCTACATATATTGTCATGTTCTATTTACAACTATGCAACTGTACAGAATATCAGAAGAAGTAATCCTTCTGTAACAGCATAAAACTGTACAGGACTACAAAGAGAAATGGAGTAGTAACCGTATCAGAAAACAGATTAAAATAGCTGACATACTGCTGCTTAGGGTAGGGGGTTAACTTGAGTGGTAAATACTACTCTAAGTTGGGGTTTACAACTCCAGGCTGGATGCAAGGTTTAATCCTTACATTATTTTCACTTGTTCATTGTTATTTGTATATAGTTTTGACATCCACAATATATTTTGTACATTCATTGTCACTACAAACAAAATTGAATCCTATACGAAATCCCATAAGAGATTCAATAAATACAGCTATATTTAAATGTACACCTAAAGGAGGAGATGTAACATTACTTATCTTGTTATTTGTTATTTTGATCATAAGATTCTTAAGTTTTAATAATGCCAAATGACATCTTTAAAAGGAATTTATTTAAACATTAATGGATTGAATAATCCATGTAAAAGGGCAAGCCTAATAAGATACATTAATTTACATAAGGCCAACTTAGTCTTCCTACAAGAAACCCATCTCTTGAAAAAAAGATATTGATAAACTAGCCACAAACAAATATACAGTATTGGTTAGTTCAGAGCACACTCAGAAAAAAGAGGAGTGGCTATTTTATGGAATAAAAGTATGCCCATTCCTAAAACCATTAAGTCTTATCAGGATGACAAAGGAATGTTTTGTATGGTTACAATACAAATTAATGGGAAGACTTACACTTTAATTAATGTATATTGGATACCTGGAATTGGTATTAATACAGTGAAACATCATCTTGATAAAATCATATCATTCTCTATAGGAGATATTATTTTAGCTGGTGACTTTAATTGTATACTACATGAAAGTGATACTACCACTATAGGAAAGAGAAGAATTATATCTAATGCAAAACATTTAAAGGATTTTGCTAATTCTTATCATTTGAATGATATTAATAATCAGATAGATTCAAAATCATTACCATACACCTTTTTTTCTAACAGATACAAAACTTATTCAAAAATAGATAGGGTCTTTATTTCTAACCAGATGGTAACAGATTTAATTAATTCCAAAATCATTTCATGTCCTATATCTGATCATAATTCAATTGTTTTTGAATTAATGATAAAAATACTCATAATGTTCAGATCAAAAGGATACCAGCATACTTAACTCAACTAAAAGACTATAAAGAATATATACTTTCAGAAGTAAAACATTTTTAGACATAAATAACACTCCTGAAGTCTCCATTGTTTATGTTTGGGATGCCTTACAATCATATCTATATGGACAAAGTATCAGATGGTATAATAATAAAAGGAAATCTTGGGATAAGGAATTGTTAGATATTCAAAGTAAATTAGACTCTTATAAACATAATAATAAAGAAAATATTATGGACAAGAAAGTTATTGAAGAAATAAACAAACTAAATGAGAAATACAAAGAAATTGTAACTCATAAAGTTAAAATAACTTTAGAGAAATACAAGTTTTTGTCTTATTCAATAAGCCCCAAATACTTACATAGACTTAAAAATAAAACTAAAAGGTTGAATAAACAAAACCATATCAAAGAAATATTTTCTCTAAGGAAAAAGAAGAATGTTTCTAGTATACCAGAAATACTAGATGAATTTAGAAATCACTTTCACAAAATTAACCATAATAATATTAACATGGAACCTAAAGATAAAATAAAGGAGTTTATAACCACAAATATGAATAAAAAGCTTAATAAACAACAGATTAAACTATTGGACAAGAGTATTTCATATACAGAAGTTATTACACAAATAAATAAGCTTAAATCAAACAAAGCACCGGGTAATGATGGTATTATACCAGAGATATATAAAATCCTTTCTAAAAATACATATTCATTAATACATAAGGTTTTTATTTTGGCCCAAACTGAGTTAATAACCCCCCCCATCTTGGCAATATACATTTATTTCGCCAATTTTAAAACCTAATAAAGATCCAACTAGATGTTCTTCATATCGGCCCATCTCATTACTTAATGTTGATTATAAAATGTTTATGAATATCTTTGCTGATAGATTGAAGACAATCATTCCGGCATTATAGATATAGATCAGACAGGCTTCATTGTAAATAGAAATACTTTTGATAATATAAGAAGAACTTTAACATTAATAGATTTTGCAAATAGGAAAAGAACGATTTAACACTTATTAGTCTTGATATAAGTTCAGCATTTGATTCAGTAAGTTGGGACTATCTGTTTACCTTAATGAAGTGCACAAACTTCTTGGATGCATTTGTAAATCTAATTGAACATTTATACAAAGGAATGTTGGCTTATATTAAGGTAGGAACATATGTTTCACAAAAATACCCATTCTTAAAGGTACAAAACAAGGATGTCCACTTTCTCCACTATTATTCACTTTAGTAATGGAGCCTTTGGCTAATTTGATCAGAAACAGTACTGACATAGAGGGTTTTGAAATAGATGAAAATACAACATCCAAAATTCAACTTTTGCAGATGATGTTCTAATTACATCAGCAGGATCTAATTCTTCTATACAGTCTCTATTTGATAACATGATGAATTTTAAAAGTATTTCTGGTTTAATATTCAATGAAGAAAAACTAAAATACTACCTATATATACACGAAAAATATTCTCTTTAGTGATTTTACTAAATATGTACCCAATTCAGGTCAGATAACTTATTTAGGTATAATACTATCTAAAGATATTAAATCTATTATATATAATAATTATAATACCTGTTTTCTTAATATACAAAATCTTTTAATACCTGGAATAATATGTTTTTACTATGGAGGAGAGACTTACAATTATTAAAATGATAATATTCCCCAAGATTTTATACTTAATACAATCAATAATACTTCCACCTACAAAAATAATTATCAAGAAACTGAACACACTAATGTTAAATTTCTTATGGGCACCTAATAGACCTAGGATTGCATTAAAGAAACATACTAATAGCTGGTCTCAGGGGGTATTTCTTTTCCAGACTTTAATTTATATACTATCTCTTCTATTGTAAAAGTTATTACTTTATTAATAGATCAGTCATGTGTCACAAAATGGAAAGATTATTGGGAGCTAATTAGTATACACTTCATGAAAATCTCCTTAACACATAAAAATATGATTGTAAATAACTCCATGTTATGGTTACTAAAGGAATTTTGTACTTCACCTATTACACCTAAACATATGGTTTGTTACCCATTAAATATTATTATTAGTTATCGTAACTTTATATTCATGCACCCTAAGTATAGGGAATGGAATTTTATTGTATTTCCTATAATGTATACTCAGGGTATGCTTTTGTCATCTACTTCTGAAGGAACTCATTTAGCTATAGATAATGATCTAAAGTACTGGTATCAGTTGATATCTGATAATAAAGTTAAAAATCTAGATTTCTTAAAACAAGAATTTGATCTAAGAGAAACTTGCTGGTTAGAGGTTCAGACCTTTAGACAACATCTCATTAATAAAATAGATTTAATGTCTATAACTGTTAAAGAATCTATTCCAACACTGATTGATTACTTGATATTAAATTTACAACATAAAGTTTCTGATAAAGGTAAACTTTCATACATACATAAAGTTATCAGACAAGAAACTTTTTACAGTGTAGATTCATACTGGAATTATTTCACTTCTATTAATGGGGACCCACCAAATCAACAAGATAAACAATATATATTGGAATCTGCTTATAGAACTACATCTTCCATTGTCTGGAGACTTTATACATGGAAATTTTTACATAGATCTTTTATACACCTTTGATGATGAATAAAATAAATAATAAAGATAATCTATGTAAGAGATGTAATGTAGAAATTAATGCTGACTGGGCTCATATGTTTTATGACTGTATAAAATTGAAAGAATACTGGAAGTCAATTAATGAATTTTTGCAGGCTCTTTTTACAGATAATTTCATTATTTCTAAATCTCTTATATTATTCAACACACCTGTACCTCAAAGTGTTAAAAGGTTAAGCTTCCCTTGTTATGGTCTATTCTAGCAGTGGCTAGGAAAATAATAACTAGAAATTGGATTTCAGATACACCTCCTTCGTTCAATGAATTTAAAAATGTTATGAATATAGTGTGCCATATGGAAATAAACACAATTAGGACTAGAACAAATAGAAAAACATCTTATTTTATTGTATGGGATAATTTACAAAATTTGTTAAAAAATTTTAATTTCAATAGCATGGTATTTTAGTTTAATTAATTGATCTGATTGTAGTGGATGTCTTTGTAAATACTTTAGTTGTTTTGTTGAATATTATAATAATACCTATTTTTAATTACTTGTATAAAATTGTTATGATATTTCTCTTATATGTTAAAACAATAAACCTGTTTTGAAAAAAAAGAAAACAGATTAAAGAAAAAGAATCACTATGGGTAAAAGGATCATGTAAAGGATGTGGAAATATATATATATATATATATATATATATATATATATATATATATATATATATACATATATATATATATATATATATATATATATATATATATATATATATATCAATATATATATCTATATTTACATCTATATCTATATATATATATATATATATGTGGAACTCTAATAGCTACTCGAACTGGCAGAATGTCAACATTCCGAATACTGATGTACTAACATCGAAAGGGTCTATATTAGATGATTGAACTTTCAAAAGTTCGACTGTCATATTGGCGACACCATATGATCGAATTTCTGAAAATTTGAACGTTTTAACGGAGATCTCCGTATAGTGCAGAATGGGAAGATTTCCCTTTTCTGCACTGTAGTGCGATCTCGGAGTTGGTATATTTAAAGAGTGGGGGTGGGGGGGGTGCAGGTGGGCTTGCCCCCCTGCTTAAAACATTCAGGTAGGTTATTTGTATAGTTTATTTTTTTTATTAGATTTTTGAACTTTTAAAAGTTTGATCATATGGTGTCGACCATATGACAGTCGAACTTTTGAAAGTTTGATTATCTAATATAGACCCCATCGAAACATGGAATGGTGACATATTGTGCACATGCTCCATGGATTTCCTTGGTATTGGCTAAACCAACAACAAGTGTTTTTGCAGGGGGAAAGCCTCTATAAAACCCCTTCACTGCTGCTAATTATATGTATATTAACTTGGAGATCACACACTTCCTGAGGAAAGGAAAAAGGAATATTCTCCTACTGGGAAATTGTCAGTCTCTTGCACATGTCGACCACCTGCTTTGTTTCTGTTGACCAAATGGTGTTGACCAAACAGACATCTATTTTCTGCCTGTTCGATGGGATACTATACTTCCATATATGTGTGTGTGTGTGTGTGTGTGTGTATGTGTGTGTGTGTGTGTGTGTGTGTGTGTGTGTGTGTGTGTGTGTGTGTGTGTGTGCGTGAGTGTGTGCATATTTGCATGCACATTAAGAATAAAGGAGAATGGAAATAGATATGTTCAGTTTAAAGAATGACATATAGGAGAAAGGGAGATGGAATGAAAACATAGAACTTATTAGACGATAAATACTTAAGGGTAGCTGAAATGCATGTATCCCATGGGAGTCTGGAGGTTAAAGGTACTACACAGGTGAAGACTTTAGCTTTGTTGGATCTCTTGTACAGTTTTTACTTAATGGTTTGTCTCTGTGATCTTTCTAACCTTTTGTTTGGATGCTATTTGGAATATTTTTGCAGTCACCCTTATGCTATGGACAGCTGTCTTTTTTTATAAGCTGTGCATGTCTAAAGTGTGCTTTAATAGTTCACCTATGCTATAATAATGATCTTAGAAAATGGTGACCCATACTATGTCAATAGTTAATGGGGTTTATGGTTATTGTCTTGGTAGGTAAAGACTTAAAAAGTAAAAAAAAATCATGAGCGTGGAGAGGTCGTGTAACTGAACCCCTGTTGTGTCCTTAAGGGTTTTTTTGCATGTATTCCATGGGTTTCTACTGCAGCAGGTATAAGACATTAATCAGTAAAGGCTTTAGTTTTGCTGAGTGTTTCTTGTAGTTTGTATTAAATGGTTTATCCATGTAATATTTTAGCCTTTGGTTTGAACACTGAAGATAAAATAAGAAAAATAAAAGAAATAATGCAGGAAACAAAGATCAAAACAGCTATTGGGGTGAAAGAATATTAAAAAAGGACATAATAATAACTACAGGTGGTTTAAGCGTTTAAACAGCATAGGCTTTAGTTTTACTGAGTGGTTCTTCCAGTTTGTATTAGTTTGTCCATTTAACCTTCTTAGCCTTTGCTTTGGGCACTGAAGATAAAAGTAGGAGAAATAATAAATAATGCAGTTAAAGATCAAAACAGCTATTAGAGGTGACAGAATATTGAAAAAAGACATTAATGATAGAGAGCCTATGATTATACGGCTCACTCGTTGTTTAATGCAGGTTTACTGTTAATTGCAAAGGAAGGAGAAAGATGCTAAGTTTTGCCTGAGCTCAAATGAAAGAGAAGAACAAGTGATGCAAAACATTTTAGATTAGCAGATTTAACGAATCACTCATGGAAATTAATGAAGCAGGGAAATTGATAGAACAGTCTAGTATAGGTCAATTGGAGGAGAAACATAACAGTTACACAAGTCTGTATTATATAGCAAATGCAGATCATCATCATCATCTTCTTTCGGCTGTTCCCGTTAGAGGTCACCACAGCAGATCACCTGTTTCCTTTTCTTCCTGTCCTCTGCGTCTTGCTCTGTCACACCAACCACCTGCATGTCCTCTCTCACCACATCTATAAACCTTATCTTAGGCCTTTCTCTTTTCCTGTTACCTGGTAGCTTCATCCTTAGCATCTTTTTCCCAATATACTCAGCATCCCTCCTCAGCACATGTCCAAACCAATGTAATTGTGCCTCTCTGGCTTTGTCTCCAAACCTTCCAACCTGGGCTGACCCTCTAATATACTTATTCCTAATTCTGTCTACCCTCATCACACCCAGTGCAAATCTTAACATCTTTAATTTTGCCACATCCAGCTCAAACTCCTGCCTTTTTATATATTGTAAATCAGGTAGAAGTTGTCACTCGTCCTATGTTATGATTCAAAGGTGAACAGGAGGGGTAGTTCATTTATATGCTTTATTATATAGAAACACATCAGGATAGATAGCAGCAACATAAAATATAAATGAACTGATTAACTGACAGAGCATTACACACATGTATGCTTACATCTCAACAGTTCTCTATGAAATGGCAGCCTGGCTCACATGTGCTCAGTATTTATACACATATGCAAGCCCATTGAAAGCTTCTTAAAGGTATACATACATACTGATTTACATCCTCCCTCTTTAGTGAACGTTCATGTCCAAGTTCCCATGTATTAGGAACGTGGTCTGGAAATGTGACCTGATCTAGTGATATAGCAATTAGGACTGGGTTTAGCAACAGGGACAGTCACTGGTGAACAATCTGTTTCAGGAATCTTCTCAGGAACAGGGATATTTGCTGGAATGTCCTCTGGAATGGGAACACTGGATAACTCACCCTGAGATTTCAAGTCTTTTTCCCAGGCAACATCCTGCAATATAGGCTTAGACACTGGTACTAAATGTTTCCAGTGCCACCTAAATTCTACTCCTTGTGATTCCACAATATACAGTCTTGGCTCTGGACATACACTTTTCATGACTCCAATCCCATCAAAACCTTTGGATGTCTGCATCCTCACTATCTCCCCTTCTTGTAATGGATTGAGCAGTTTGCTGGACTTATCATAAAAGGTCTTCTGAGACAAATGCCTTTTTATGAATTGAGCTCTCACTGCTTTGTTGTTCTTAGCACAGGGAGCCAACAGATTGCTACTAATTGGTAGTGTGTTTCTGGTTTGTCTCGACAAAAGCCTTTGTGCAGTGAACCAAGATATTTATCACCAGGAATATTTCTGAGATTCAGGAGATCCAGAAAAACATCACTATTGTCTCATTTTGACTTCTCTAATAACTGTTTTGTACTTTGAACTGCACATTCTGCCAAACCATTTGACTGTGGGTACTCAGGGCTACTCATAACATGAATAAAGTCCCACTCTTCAGCAAATCTCTTAAACTGCTAGCTTGTAAACTCTGTACCATTGCCAGAAATAACTTTGTGTGGACTACCATGGACTGCAAAATGACACTTCAACTTAGTAATTACAGCACTGGATACTAGATTAGGAAGTAGGTCAATCTTGAACCAATTTGAATATGAGTCTACTAACACCAAGTAATGTTGACCATTCCATTCAAAAATGTCTGTAGCTACTGTTGTCCAAGGTAGTTCAGGAATCTGGCTTAGCTGAAGTTATTCTTTTGGTTGATGTGGCTTAGTACTATTACATACAGAACAAGATGAAAGTACTCTCACTCTTTGGTAGAAGCAGTTCCTGGGTGGCCACAATGCAAGATGGTAATGTACTCTTGTTGCAAGGATTTTGTAACAATCACTTTTGGACCTTTCTTGATGATACTATTGTCTGACAAAATATCATCTCTGTAAGGAAATAAGGCTGGACTTCTACTGGTAAACTAGATTGCTTTGAAGGCCATCCTCGACTGATAAAGTGGTTGAGCTTCTGAAGTATTGGATCTGAGGCTGTGTGACTTCTAAGCTCATCAAGATGTGGGTAAGAAAAAATTCTCACTTCCATGACTTCAAAATCAAGTTTCTCATTTTCATGCTGTTCAGTGGTATTTCTGGGCGATCTGGATAAAGTATCAGCAAGAAAAAGAAGTTTGCCTTTTGTGTAGACAAGATTGAAATTATACTTTTGCAATTTCAACATCATGCATTGCAATCTGGCAGGAGCTGTATGCATAGGCTTTCTCAAAATAGTGACTAGAGGTTGGTGATCAGTTTCAGTTTGAACTGGACAGCCATAAATATAATCATGGAACTTAGAACATGCAAACACAATTGCCAAGAGCTCTTTCTCGATCTACGCATATTGCATCTCAGTTTGGGTTAGAGTTCTGGCTGCATAGGCTAGTGGTCTACCTTCTTGAAGAATGACTGCACCAAGACCAAACTTCAAAGCATCACAAGAAAGAGTAACTGGCTTGTGAACATCATAGTATTTGAGAGTTGGTGGACTGGCAATTCTCTGTTTCAGGACATCAAATGCTCTTTGGGGGTAGTCCTGACCATGATCAGGATACATCTTTGTATGTCAGCTCTCTGAGTGGTGCTGAAAGTTGGCTCAAGTATGGAATGAACTTGCCTAGATAGTTGACAATGCCAGGAAAACATATGGCTTGAACATTGTCTGGAGCTGGCTTCTCAAGAACTGCTGTTTGCTTGGATGGATCTGGTCATAAGCCTGAACTGGTAATAATAAGTAACTTCTTGTAGCCTGAATTTGCACATCTGAGGATTCAGCTTAAGATTCACTTCACATGCTCTTTCCAGAGCTTTCCTGAGGTTTCTGTCATGCTTGTCTTCACCATTAGTTCCTACTAGAATATCATCTACTATAATAGCACATGGCTAACCAGAAAAAAAAATTGTTCCATTGCACGCTGGAAGACTTCACTGGCAGAATTTATCCCAAATGGCATTCTCAAAAATCTGTACCTGCCAAAAGGAGTACTGAAAGTGGTCAGCAATGAGGATTTTCGGTCAAGTTAATTTGCCAAAATGAACTCTGTACATCCAAAACAGAAAAAAATAGTGGCATTTGGTATAAGAGTAGCGACTTCTTTGATTGTATGCATTGGATGATGAGGTCTTTTCAGTGCTTTGTTCATATCTCTTGGATCAATACATATTCTGATATCATCTGAGCTTTTCTTATGAGCTACCACCATGGACGATACCCATTCAGTCGATTCAACAACTGGACAAATCACACCTTGCTGCACCATTTTATCTAGCTCAGCCTTGGCTCTGTTCTGCTTAGCTAATGGAACTTTCTGGGCTAGTCTGACAACCGGGCTGACTTCAGGGTCTAACTTCATGGAGTACACGACTGGAAGTTTGCCTAATTTGTCTTTGAAAATATTAGCATAGGTAGACAAAATAGACTGGGCAAAATTAGAACAGTGTTCTCTTAAGCTTGCATGGTGGACTTCCTTATTAAATGAAAGCAGTCCTTTTCAAACTGTCTCTGAGGCCTAATAATGCTGTACGTGCCTTTTGATTATGTAAAATTGCAAGGCATAGCTGTTCCCAGCAGAGTAACATGAAAGCACTACTGAACCTTCAGTCTGAATTTTTTCACCACCATAAGCAACAAGCTTCGCACACTTTGCCAAATCAAGCTTCTCACCAGCACATATTCTAGCAAATGTTTCTGCTGACATAACATTGCACTTTGAACTTGTGTCAACTTTGAGCAATATGGGTCTTCCTCATTTATCTGAACAGTACAAAATACTTCATTCTTTGCCTGTAAATCTACTACATGGACTGTTTCATTAAGCACTGACACACCATCAACATAAAAAATAGGGTCGCAGGTCACAGCTTTCTAATTGATCGACTTGTCTCCTTGAATGTTTTTTTTTTTTTAATAAAAGAATGACCCTCTTTTGATTTACAAAATCTTTGGAAATGATTCCACTTTTTACATCTGTGGCATTGCTGACCAAAAGCTAAGAACTTTTCTCTTTTAGACACGATTGCCACCACAATTATGGCAGTTGACTTTGAGGCTAGGTGAGGGTACATGGTTTGAATTTGCTGACTCACCCTTGTGCTTCACTGAGAGTGTGCATGCTCTGGAATTTGCTAGAAAGCTACTGGGTTTACCAGGGGTTTGCTGCAGGTCCTGCAACACTCCCATGTGCTTGGGCCTGTTTCTTTTAACCACTTGCTGCATACTATCAGCATTAGCTTTAAAAGATACTGGAAGCATGCAGTTCTCATTTGTAAGCATTTCTGTGTGCTTTTTTGTGAGCTCATATATTTGACAAATATCAATGGCCTTATTCAAAGTCAAATCACTGTCTCAAAGCAAATCATTCTCATAGCATCATCCTTAATACCACACACAAATCTGTCTTTTATCAACTCATCCCTTAAATCACCAAATCTGCACATTTTAACTTTGTTTCTCAAGTTAGTTATATATGCTGCAAAAGTTTCACCAGGCTTTTGATCTCTTGTGTAAAATAAGAGCCTTTCCATCATAATATTTGTTTGAGGGTTACACATTTCTCTAAATTTACATTTTAAGCACTTAGGGTTTTCCCTTGATTCAGCCGGTACCACTATATGGCAGATTTTTCCCCTCCCCTGCAAACACACCAGGTGGATACACAAAAAAACGCTCTCTTTCTATGGCCTCTGAACCAGCTAAATTAAGCAGAATAAATGCTTTTGTATGTGCATCATTATCAGAAAATGCAGCTTGTATGCAGATAGCGTACTCTTGCTCAAACACTCTCCAGTTCACTGCAATATTATTATCAAACACAAGTGGACCAGGTTTCCAAAATCCTTCAGCCATGCGAACAAAGTAGGTATAACAAATATGGCCCTTGTAATTACATACGAACATGCACACATACTAAGTACTTGTAATAACATTCAAATGCAAAATAAACTCTTTGGAATACTGTACTTAGCAAAATATGCTTTGAAATGGCTGTATTTTGCAAAACAACTGCACTGTAATACTGCACAAACTTGCGAACACTTTGTATACTTTGCATATTTTGAATAGCTTTAATTAATGCAAAAAAGTAGCACATAGCAAAAAATGTGATTGTTTTCCTTATTTTATACATTTTATGCAATTCAGACATTGCTTCAAATATTTTCGTAACTATTTCTAAAATGTTTTATCAGTATGTTGCAGTTTTGGACATTTTGTTTAACTATAAATTTGTTTTGAACATTCTGAGTGTTTGTTTTATATTCTTTGAGTAAGAAATAATTTAAGCAAGTTTTATTACCTGGAATTCATTTCTGACCTGTTTTATGAGTTGTACGTGTAATAAGGATGATCCATTCCTCTATGTTCCTCCGGCATTAACTGAGTGCCTCTTGGTCTTGATTCTGGATCCCATTCTGCCACCATGTCACTCATCTTATGTTATAATTCAAGACGAACAGGAGGGGTAGTTCGTTTATATGCTTTATTATATAGAGACACATCAGGATGGATAGCAACAACATAAATATAAACAAACTGATTAACTAACAGACCATTACATACATGCATGCTTACATCTCAATGTATCTCTACAAAATGGCAGTCTGGGTCACAAGTGCTCAGATTTATACACATGTGCAAGCCCATGGAAAGCTTCTTAAAGGTATACATACATACATACTGATCTACAGATCTTATCTGCTTACATTATTCAAAAGTATTTAACATATCTAACCATGGCCAGAGGTGTTGCACTTCTGGTGCTGAGGGCATCCCCCTAAAATGTATGTTGAGGCTCAAAAAAAACAACAAAAAAAAAAACAAAACAAAATGAGCCTTGATGTACTTGAGGCCCATTAAAAAAAAACTTTCTGCACTTTAAACTGTGCAAAAAGTGACTTGCTACATCTAACTGAGAGTGCTGAGTGCTTTAGCCATGACTGAAAATGCATTAATTTCTGAATGCTGATATTGAACTAAACCATGTAGAGTGCTAAAATACTTCCACAAATGCATTCCAGACATTCAAATACTGAATGTCGGTAATGAAAATCACATCCCCTGACACCTTGCAGCTAGGATGGCTGCCCGCTAACTATGACTCTGACCATGGCCCCTTTATAAAGACTTTGGAAACATTTATCAATAAGAACCTAATTAAATGGATAAAACTTTTTTTGTGAAATAAAAACTGGAGAATACAACTTAATAGTGTGCACAGATAACAGGAAAAATGTGGACTGTGGTATACCATAATAATATATACATGGTCCTTTTATATTTACTTTGTAAATTCACTATACAAAAATGATTACATATACACATTTGATAACTATGGTGATGATAATAATTATAATATTATTGATTTACATTTTATTGTATAATATTATATTATGATGATATTAATGCATAAGATAAAGACACTCCTAGAATTTAAAAATTTAAAACAGACTTTAGTAAATAAGCGGGGGGGGGGGTCAAAAACATGATTTATTGTTAAATAATATAAAATTACTGAGAGTTTTCTTTGTGGCACAGACAAAAGGAACCCTGACTGTGACTCAGGAGATAATGCATTGTTAAACAGGTTGCAGCTAAGGCTTGTAGTGAAAGCTAGATGTTTAGACAGCCAAAAATGAGGGTGAGACACTTGCAAATGATCTGCAGTGGTGGCTGTGTATGCAGTAGAATGTACTTTACTGATGTCACAGCAGGACATGCACCAGGCAAAGAGTGAGAGTAAGTCAAGAGTTAGGCCAAAGGTGCAAAATCTCTCCTCTCAGCAGGATGGTGGCATGCGAGGATGCCCTGATCTACTGTCTACTTTCCTCTAGAGATTGAGGAGGTATGCCATAGCCACAGCAGACAATGGACAATAGCAGAATACTAAAAAACAGCTGTGAAAACAATATATAGGCAAAATTATGTCAATAAGGATGGGTTCAACATGTAATTAAAGGAAGTTCTTGAGCGATGAAATCTAAATATGTAGACAAAACAATATTAAAAAACCACAATTAAAAATTATGTAAATCATATTTGTAAAGCTGTATCGAAATTATCAGGGAATGTGTATCTACATACACGCACACACACACACATACGCACACATATATGTATTTGTACTTTTCAGGGTTCTGTCATAATCTGCAAAAAATAAAAAAAAATGGTTTTCTGGTGATATTGTATATATGGCCCAATCACCAGCATCATAAAATAGTGTATCTAAAAATATAGTAGGATGTAAGATACATAGAGGGAACACATGAAACACACACAACCCACCCAGGAAATTGGGCAGTAGGGCAGTAGAACATAAGTGAAGAAAAAGAAGAGGGACACACATGAGGGAAGAATAAAGACAACGGTCAGGGGGCATGGGTAATTTATTTTGGTGGGAATAGGCCCCATATTGATTTTTCTGGAGAAAAAGAAGGATTAGTGAAATCTTGGGAAATGGAATGGGAAAACAGTGTGGATAAGAGACATAACAAAAGGCACACCAAAGAACAGACAAAGGAAGCTAACATACAAAAAGGCGGGGTATGGGACAACATAGATAACATACATATAGATTTCACAGGAAGGGTCAAATGAAGATAACAAACAGGGTAGGAATGCAGCCCAAGCAGGCTCCATCATGCTAAAATACATAAAGTAATGCACCGATGCTCACATCAGCAGTACTTGTGCTGTCAGTAATTGTATGACAGTCTTACAAATAGGATCAGGAATGATGCTATACATATAACAGATCAATACCTGGCCAAACAAGGCAGTACAGCACAGACTCGCATACACCTGTAGCCAATGCTGTTGACTGCCAGGACTGCAAAAGCAAGTCAGTAATCAGCAGGGCAAATCAGATCCACACATACAAATATAGGATCACAGCAGCAGACGTCAGATTAGAACCATAGGTTCATAGGTTCATAGGTTCATACTAGGCTATCTGCCCTAGGGCATTTATAAGCCTAGCCAGAGTTGTGTGGCTTTCACCACCCCTTAGGTTGAAGAATACTATACCCATTAGTTTGCCATGCCTCTGTCCAGCAGTGATACAGAGATGATCCCCGGGGTAAACCTACGATCTCCCATCCACTGGTCAAGATTCCTCTTGAACAGAGCCAGCGAGGTGCTCTGTCTCACATGGACCGGGATTCTGTTCCACAGCATTGGGAGTCTCTGGGTGATAAATCTGTCCCTCCAGCATGTCCTATTTATATCCGTGTTGAGGTTTAAGTCTCTTGCTCTTGTGGCTCTGGTGGATTTGGATTTTTTGAGGTGGAGCATGTCCATTAATTCCGGGTTGGACATGGCCTTGTATGTCAGGCACAGGTCACCTCTGAGCAGACGGTATGCGACTGAATAGAGCTGGAGTTTCTTCAGTCAGGCAGCATATGGCATATTTTTGAGCCCCTTTATCCTTTTGGTGAGGAACTTTTGGGGTCTTTTCAATTGCTGCAGGTGTCAGGTAAGATACATTCCGAATGGGGCATTGTACTCAATCATTGGTCTGATAAGTGAAGAGTACAGGGGAACAATGACCTCCCTTGATCTGGATGTGAATCCCTTCATAATCAGGTGGGCAATGTAGAAGGTCCTCCTAACCACTTTGGCAATGTGAGTGTCAAAAGAAAGATTACTGTCAACTTGGGTCCCCAGGTCCCTGATAACCTCTTCTGTGCTTAATGGATTGCCACCTATGTGGTAACTTGGGGTTACCTTGTTTTTACCAAAGGGTATGACTATACATTTTTTGGCGTTTAGCTTAAGGCCATGGCTCTGGCACCAGTTATCCGTTTCTATGAGACCTCTCTGAAGGATATCTGTGTCTGATGGATTTTCAACTATGGCACCCAGTTTGCAGTCATCTGCAAACTTTGTCAGCCACAATCCTCCTATGTTTGCCTGCATTTCTGAAAAGTAGATGCCGAACAAGAGGGGGCCCAGGACTGAGCCCTGTGGGACACCGCTTGTGACCGGCTTGGAGTCTGACATGGCACCAGCAACTCTAACCCTGTGGGTTCTGTCCTTGAGCCAGTTTGCAACACATCTTGTGGCATATGGGTTTACATTTAAGCTGGTGAGCTTTTCTATGATACCCGAGTGGGGTATTGTGTCGACAGCTTTTGCAAGGTCAAGGTAGGCTGTGTGAACTGCCTTACCCTCATCAATGGCCTTGGTGACTGTTTCAAAAAAGTCGATCAAGTTCAAGAGGCATGATCTGCCCTTGACAAAGCCGACTTGGGTAGGATCCAATGTCTGTAGGTCTCCTATGTCTTTATTTATGAGTTCCATTATGATCCTCTCCATAGCTTTGCAGACCAGGCTTGTTAAGCTTATGGGGCGGTAATTACCAGGGTCCGTAGAAGCACCGCCTTTGTGGAGTGGGACCACAGTTGCCGTACGCCACTCTTTGGGTACGTATCCTGTGGTAAGGCTAAGATTAAACAACAGCCTTATGTGTGGGTTTAGTTCCTCATTGAGTTCGTGTAGCACACAGCCGGGGACACCATCCGGTCCCATTGATGCTGTGTTTCTAGCTTTAGAGAGCAGCTCTCACCTGGGCATTTGAGATGATTGGGAGGCTACACTCTGCTGGGATAGATATTTCTTCTTTTGGGGGGGGGGGGGAGAAATTTTCACTGAACCTGTCTGCCAGTATGTTTGCAATGTCTGTGGGTTCAGTGATTTTTGTATCATTTTGGACTAATTCTGAGCATATCTGGGAGTTTCCACCCAGATTTCTAACATAGCTAAAGAAGGCCTTATGATTGTCTTTTGAGTCCTTGGCGATTTTTCTCTCAAAGTTGGCCTTGGATGATTTTATGAGTGATCGTAGTTTTTTACTAGTATTGATCACAGATGTCTTCCCTTTTAGGAATTTTGCTCTATCTTGTAGTAGCTTTCTCCTCTTGTTGTAAAGTTTGTTTATGGCTGGGGTCCACCAGATCGGGCGCTTGCCTTTGGTGGAAAGGGTCTTGATTTTATTTGGGATTGCTTGATCCATGCAATCCTGGAGGTGCTCGTAGAAAGCATTTGTAAGGGATTCAGCAGCGTGGATTGTGGTTTCCAATGGCTCAGGGGCCTTGAAGGATACCACACCAGTCTTAAGAAGTGTGAAGTTGGCTTTTGAGAAGTTCTTCACTGTGGTCTTTTTTGTTGGGGGTGGGGGCGGGATGTGGATCTCCAGTGAGATTAGTTTATAGTCTGATATCACCAATGAGGGATATACTTCCGGTGTGGAGCATTTTGTCCCCATGTTTGTGATGATCAGGTCTAGTATATTTTCACCTCTTGTGGGAATGGTGACAAGTTGTTCCATAGCATTTGAGTTTATGAACTCCAGGAACCTTTGGGCTGTCCACCAAAGCATACACCAGTCCCACATTATGCCTGTGTTATGGGCAAGTGATCACAATGAATGCTCTGTTGGCCATGGGATGCTTCACAATGTAGGCCCAGGAGATGTTATTATCCTGTGACAGCAATGAGATTGAGCAGGTTTGCCATGAGAATATCTGCCATGCATGCAGTGCACACATGCCTATTACTGATATGCTGCAATCATGTGTTCAACAATGGCATACAATGGTACATACTTGCACATTACGTCCATGGGGATATGGGTACAGCTGGCAACAGCATTGTAGCACAATATGATGTACTTCATCAATAATGTACAGCAACACAAAATCAGGATTACTGACAGTGAAACCAAGTGAGTTTATATGACATCATGTCAGACATCACCCATGCAGAAGCTGCACATGTATCAGCATAGTACACTTATGTGTTGCCTCTATATGGACAAGTGTGACACTCTGAGAATAGATTACTGTCACAGGCCATTAATGCAACTGCCACACAAAGGCACAGCTGAACATCAAAACATCCTACACATATGCCATACCTATGTGCATCATATGGGCAAAATGTCTGTGTGGGAAGGACAGAGGTCACGTTTGAACAACCATTGTGAAACATGCTTACAGTAAATAATCACAATAGTCATGTCTGAAACAAAGCATCACACATGCATGTGCCCATAAAACAGTACAATGTGGAAGTGTTACAGACAAGTAGTCTAGAGTGCAGAAAAGTCTACTTTTTAATACAGGACGTAAGGAATATGTGAGCACAAATTATGCACACAATACAGTCATGTACCACACAAACCCTGACAGTAGCATAGGCACTCTCAAAAGTGAATGAGTACTATACCATAACCTATATATACTGTTATGCTACCCCTGACAACATGTGGCACACCCCCATGTATCAGGTATACGTGTTTGAATAGAAAGTAGGACATGTAGTTGCACAAATCTGTGGTCCACCACAGTGTGGAGTAACACTTGTACAGCACAAAAAGCAAAAAGAGCCGTGGCAGGTAGTGTACAGCAGTGGTACCATGTGAATGCAACATACAGACACTGTACACTGTGATGTGGTGATAAACATAAACAGGTGCAACATGCACCCAATATATAATTTCAGTGTAACTGATGTGCATTATGCACAATTCATTGGAAGTGTATTGGAATAATATGACAGACAGAAGATGTGAATGATAGCAAACTCTTATTAGTACAACAAAATATAAGTGTGCAATGGAGTTTCACACACACAGTCCTCCAAATAAGAAATGCATCAGTATGATGGCACATGTCAGTGTGACTGAATGACCCCAGAAGTGGACATGGCCAGGGGTATGTGCAGTGTACAAACATATGTGATATTAGATATATGGGACACAGAGGCATAATGCACAATAGTCGCACATACAGACGACACATGCCTCTGAGATACATTATGTAACACAAAATTGGTACAACATTAGGCTGGTCAAAATAATCCACAAAAAGACTGAATGGTAGCATGGCAATAAATAAGTCATGTCCCCACCTCAGCCGAATATGCCATTACTGAAGTACTGCATAAAAAGGGGACTGCACACTGTAAGGAAAGGGTCACTCATATCATAGTCCATTAGTAGTGCATGTTGTTAGTTGCACACACTCTGTCCATATGATAGCATCATGGACACAGGCAGAAATCAATGAACACTTTACCTAAATGTGGCAACTCTGACCATATGGCCATATATGAAGAAATAGATGGAACCACGCCAAACATATAATATAAACCTTCTGCAGATGTTAATGGAAAGGCAATGGAATGTCTGTAACACTGCCAGTGGTGATGAAGGCAGTGTAGGCGTATGTGAAAGGATGGGTAATATTTAATAAGTGGGAAGGCAATATATATTTAGGCAAACAACTGCCATGGCTACAAAGGAGCTACACTGTGAAATTTGCCTCACAGAAGACATAGGGAAAGGATGACCACTATATGGAGTGCTGTGCACAAATATGTGCCAGTACAATCAAACACCTCCAATGCATGGTGAACACATGCTGGCAACATGACATATGTGAAACACTCAGACTATACTTATGGTCCAAAAATACCACATTGGTCTGGTCAAGCATCATAAATTATCTCAAATGTGATCTTTGAGGAGTTGAACATAGTCTGTTCCATGTCCTGAAGGAAGTTCCCTATCATCTCCTGCATCTGTGTCCTGAAGACATTGGTTCTGACATTCCAAATCTGTTCTCAAGTCACCTGGTGACTGTAATTCCTCAAGTATCCCAGCCTGTCACGTGGGAGACTGGGGTTCTATTCCCCAATGGGGAGACAACTCCCTGCCTTGATGGGACTCCTGCATATCTACAAGTCAAGCTCCACTCAAGTAACCCACATGCATGGCTTCAACCTGGTCTGTGACATCAATAGGACTTGTTGGCAGGACAGATTTGTGTCCCAGAGACTCCCCCATCTGTGGAATAGACTCCCTCTCCACATCAAGCAGAGTACATTTTTACCCCTTTTTAAGTGCAACCTGGATAACTGGATGGGAAATAGAAAATACATCCCTGGGATTCCACCCATGTCCCTGCTGGACAAGGGCATTGGGTGTTGATTTGTCTAAATATGGGTTAAACTCTTGGCTAGGCTTATAAAGGCCTCAGGGCCAGTAGTCTAGTAACTTCTTATGATCCTATGATCCTATGGTGGAGGTGGCAGAGGTCATCATTGATCTGCTGGTATGATCACTATCAAAGATCTAGGCCTGTTATTGTCATCATTATCATCATCATCATCATCATCACTATGCTGTTTTCTTACTTCCTCAAAGTTGGAATATATTGGCTATGGGCATGTCAGCATTTTCATCTCCTGATCAGAGGTGCTGGAAGCTGTTGAAGACCTGGGGACGGAGGGTGAAAGAGGCACTTAGTGATTTAAAAAGGGCAATTTTTAAAACTATTTACTACCACAACATAGGTTCACTTGGAGGACATTTTAAGCTTAGCCAATTTCCCCTTTGGTGCTTGAATTAACATTTCCTGATTGGTCTTACCTATCCCATGGCTGATAATTGTATATTAGCCCTAGTGAGAATAACCATGATCATACTATAGAAAATTTGAGGGGACCCATGTAAGGGATGCAGCATTTAGAAACTGCCTCTATCCATTAGTGGGACAAGGGGCAATCCTGGAGTACATTTTCTAGCTTTGTTTTACTTGAATGGATTGTCTGTTCTGGAACAGTAGTAGCCTCTGTAATGTATATCCATCTCTCCACAACATTCAGTTTAGATACCTGGACTGAATATTTCTGATGCCATTTCACTTGCTGATGTTCACTAAGTCCATCAGTATTAGGTTGGAGGATGCCTTGTATGCCAGACTCAGGTCACCTCTAAGCACTCTGTAGGATACTAAGTATAGTGATAAATCTTTGAGGTGGTCCACGCAAGACCTATTGTTTAAGATTTGTATACTTTTAGTAAGGTATCTCTGTTGTTATTCGAATCATTGCATGTGTCTGGACAGATACATGCCAAAGTGGGCATTATACAAAATGATTGACCTAATGAGGGCTTTGTAAAGGGGGACAATAACATCTCTATGTCTAGTCACAATATTTTTGTTTATAAGCTGTGCAATATAGAAAGACTTTCTTATGACGCTGGACACGTATTGGTCAAACGTTAGATCACTGTACACACAATTTCCCAAATGCCAAACAACTTGGTCATTTCTCAGGGGGCATTCTTAATTTGGCAGTTCCCTGGAGTAGATGACTTCCCAAAGGATATGATAATGTATTTATTGGAGTTTAGTTTCAATTCCTGATTCTGGCACCAATTACTGTTTGGGACAAACCTTCCTGCATGATGGTTAAGTCATTTGGGGATTCAATAACTGCTCCTAGCTTGCAGTCATCTCAAACTTAGTCGGCCAAAACCCTTTGGTATTTTCTTTTACTTTTGAGATGTATATGCCAAACAGAAAAAGTCTCAGCATTGAACCCTGGGGGATTCCATTGGTGACTGGTCTCTTCCCCTATTTTGATCTCCTGCATCCTGTGAGCAAGCATACATGTGCGCATTATTTGATTCACCTTCTTGATTGTATTAACCCAATTGTATTAAATGATATTCCTTGTATAATACAGCACCACTTGTTAGAATGTGTTTTAAATTTGTAGTTTGTAACAGTCTTCTAGTAAGCAATGAGACAAAATGTATGAACCAATAATGACAAAGCTACCCATTTCAGAAAATTTCAACCATAAAAGGCCACTCTAACTTCTGTCATTACAATCTACCAGTATCAGTAAATATTCAAACTCTCTGCAGAAGTAAGTCATCTAAATAATTCCACATTAAAGGGATCTGTAACTAATGAAGAGGATGCTGCTAGGAAAAAATGTATATTTCATTGTTTCATCTACAAATAGAGTGTCTGTTGCCCTTGAAGAATAAATTGCCTATGCTACATTAAAAAAATGTTAGTAATTTTGCAGTGGGGAATGGATGGCAAACTGATAACAGAAACATAATCACTAGGTAACTCCTCCAAAGGAGGACATTCATAGGGCTGCAGCATCCAATCCCTTTAAAGTACAACAGAGTACAATATCAGCGGTCCATCTGCGTACTGTGGGAGTAGAACCCATAGCCTTCTGCATCAAAAGCAAATATACTACCTGTTGTGCTACTAACAATGCAATCTACTTAGCATAAGTAGCACTAAACTTCTCTTCCCCTGAAGCTCTCAGCTCCTTGTAAAATCCACTTGACACTCAACTAAATCTCTCAACTTTGCAGCATAAAAAAATCTGGAAAAAGCCAAAATTTATTTGGTGGGGGGGGGGGGGGGGGCAAAGGCCCAAAACCAGAGACACATTTTAAATATTGCTTTTATAATCTTAGAAAGTTGCTAAAATAAAGTGGCATGTGCTACTATGTGTTTCCTGAAAGATAGGAAGACTTAAAGAGTTAAAGGGCTATCAATCTTTAGTGAATTCAGTTCTCACTGATTTGCCAGAAAACCACAAATTTTAAGAGGAACAGACCAAAAGTATGAGCCAAAATTCTGTGAAAATCTGGACAGTTGAGAGCTATGGACTCAACTCCCTGAATCACAAGTGGTGGTATAGGTGGAGAATTCAGACTCTTGTTTGAGCCTGAGTAACACTAACCACCAGGTATACCTAACTGGGGCATTTTACACACACACAAACACAAACACACACACACACACACACACACACACACACACACACACACACACACACACACGCACACACACACACACGCGCGCGCACACGAGCACCATAACTCTTGCAAATAAAAGAACAAAACTCTCCTTGCTGGCATGACTCTGAATCTGGCAGCACCAACAGAACAGTGGCAGCATAACTTCTGTAACACAGAGCAATAAGATAAAAAGAAGAGCTAGTTTAGTTAGTTTAACTTCAATCTGCGAATCCATGTTAGCATGAAAATGCCATTCATTTTTCCTGACAGATCTTGCAGCTGAAAAAGTGGGGAGGCTCCCCCTTCCCCTGGATCCATGGTTCCGGCACCCATGCTGCTGATGGGTGGTCTGACTTGTGTTCCAGATTCTTTATCAAGACTTAAGAAAATATGGCATATAATGTTGTAACATGCTATCATATTGCCATCTGACACAACAATCTATCCCATCATGGAGAAATGACACAGGTATAGACTTGAGGTACTCATGGATTTCAAGTGAAAGAATTTTGATCTATGTACCATTTGTAGGTGTGATGTGCCCATTGTACAAATATGCAAATCTGCCTCACTGCACATCATTCTGATCTGTTGATTATGGAAACAACCACAACACATGAGCAACACACCAGTGGCAGCAATAACTTAAAAAAGGGCACGAATACTACAACCTCCTGATAATAGCAGCAAGTAAAAGACCGTGTATGCTGGAATGTGTTCATAGGTTTAGGTTCATAGGTTAGTACTAAGCTAACTGCCCTTTCGAGCCATTTTAAGCTTAGCCAGTTATCCCTTGTGAGACTCGAACCCCTGCACCTTGTGTTTGTAAGGCAAACACCTTAACCATTAGGCTACCCTCCCAACTATAGTTATATAGTTCTGTCAAGTGTGCACAGTTTACACTGTCCCTTTGATAATGGGCTTGGTAACATTATTAATGTATGTGTAACAGAACAGTACAGTACTATGACAGCATATGCAACACATCTTGCCATCCCCTACAGTGGTATGTCAACACCCACATACAGCAATACAGTACAAGATGTAGTGAATCACAACAAGTGCAGCACCACTATATATTTATATATATATTTATATGCAATGTGCTTAAGCAGTAGGCACAAGA
Organism: Protopterus annectens; assembly: GCF_019279795.1. Classification (NCBI taxonomy): domain Eukaryota; kingdom Metazoa; phylum Chordata; order Ceratodontiformes; family Protopteridae; genus Protopterus; species Protopterus annectens. The sequence continues at coordinate 257,846,730 of NC_056745.1, read as the reverse complement.
GGTGTGATCCCCATCTAAATCACAATGACAATGGGCCCACATCTGTTATACAGCTGAATGTCACTCATACATCAGGTCATCTAATCAGCAGTGTGGTATGTATATAGTATGATGACAGAGATGTGGCAATGAGTGCTAATTATTTGACGACAATAATTTCATCAGCCTGTAGTGCAAAGACATGGCAGAAACTCCAAATTTAAACCAAACTCTTTAATAAAACTTTAAAATAAAAATTACATTAAAGTATTATTAAAGATTTTGGTTAAATTTGGGGTTTCTGCTGTGTCCTTGCACCACAGGCAGTTGTGGTTACTTGTTTTTTGCGGTTTCTGTGAGATTTTGTTCTTTGATAATATTTTCATGTTATATGGGGAGCTGACTTGGTCACTACATGTGTTAGAGTTTTACGGCAGTTAACATACAGGAATAAAAGACCAACATGTTCATGAGCTACCTGTGCCAAGGTGGGATAGTTTGAATCTATCTAAATTCATAAAATGAACAAGCCATTTATCACTCTGTTGGCCATTGACCCTACATTCCGTAACTTTCTGCAAGACTGTTTAAGTAAGAATCACCTACAAACCTGGGATAATACATGTACAGAACACAGCAATAGTAAGCAACATTGTGCAAACATCACACAAGTATTAGCTCCATGGTAACAAAGAACACACCCATCATCATGATTGATATACATTATGAGAACTTCATTAGTAATACCCATTTTATACAGCAGATAAGTTTATAGTATAGAAACTAATATACTGTCACTATAATAATTCAATGTCCTACATGTGTTGTGGTTTCAATGGGGCACTTGCAAATGTAATGTCCATCTAATGAATGCGTGGTAAGCTATGCATTTCCATATCTAATATGTACATGTTAGTACAGCAATGTATATGGAAATGCATATACAGATGCATTGTGGGTATTGTCACTCCCTCTGTCATACCATGCTTCTACATGTCAGTAAAGTGTAGTGCAGTGAGATCTCCATGTTAGTCACATAAACAATACACTATGTGCAGCATAGTAGCTACAGTGCATAACTTGATATGATACATGTGGCAAAGCACAGTGAGGGATACTAATTATGTCTTACATCTTACAAACACAACATGCACATGTTACTGCACACCTCTATTTGGCAAAAGAGAAAAACATGTTTACTGCATAATGCATACAGCAGATGTCACTGCAGGAGGAAACATCACTGACTATATTGGTATAGATAAAAATGAGAATACTGCAATATATACATTTAAAACTGATACTCCCAAACACCACATAATTATGTGAGAGTTATTTACAATGAACCCACACACCTGTACCACAGTTATACACCTCTTTCACAAGTTAAGATGGCAAAAATCTGTCCAGCACATGCACATGGAAAACCTAACTACTATGGTGGATCCTCCATTGTACTAATATCAGTTGTCCAGCTGATATTATGAATGCTAATATTAGTGAAAACGCAAGCAGCTGTAGATACTGCATTTAGTAGCAGGTCAGCACAAGCACACATATGACATAATAGTAAGCATGCAATACAAACACAGTATCTTGAGATAGAGCAGTACATAATAAGTGACTATCTTTAGGCATCACAGTATAAATGAACAAATGGATTGACAGGGCCAAATGGTATATCAAACTATCACCAGTAATGAAAAATGTCTGCATTAGCTTGGCATGTCTGTTATGAAGTACAGACTTAACCTGGAGAAAAGAGAAGTAGTGGTGCATGATGGGAAAACAAATCTATCAATTTATGTATGGTTATCACATCAGGATACCATACTTATATGACAGTAATGAAAGCTCTAGTGAAGAGATGCCCCAGTTATATCAACAGATCACAGATGTATAACCCATACCTATCTACTAACTTTGCTCCTCCAAGAGATACATCCTTTAGATGCACATGGCTCTGTTCCAGTCAGTCTTGTCCACACTTGATGGAAGACAAAAAAACAAGGCAAATGTTGAAACAAGACATAGAAATGTGCCTCATTCACTTGAAAATGCAATTCACTCATAATGCAATATGCATGTTGTTTCAATTGCTATAACTATGTTAACAGTTTAATGATTCAAGGACTGAAGCTATGTTAGCATCCACATGTCCTATACTGTAGTCTGTCAGATGTGTGTTTTGCAAGGAAGTATAGGCAAACATGCACAAGTATAGCCATCCAGCACACAATAATATGTGATACCTGCCTAGAAGATGCTAGAATCAAACCTATGCAGACACCCTACTCTTATATCAAAGTGCAGAATCCTACATGTTGAGCTACACATACTATGCTATGCACAACTGACAAATGTGGTCCTTTTGTACTGGCAAGTCTTAGATGTTATTACCCATTTTACTAATGATAAAAATAAGCATATTTTGCTGTCAGTAATACTTCACATACTTGAGCAATATATAGACAAATATATGTACATATATATGTATATAGGTCTACAAATGGTTCTACCTGACATAATCGAAACCCCAGAACACCGACAACGAAATTACTGACACCACATAACCGACAGTGCAAAAACACGAAACCTCACATGCCCGACAACGAAATAACCGATGGTACACAAACACGAAATCTCATACACTGCACACACCACAATAACAACAATCAACAAACAAAACACATCCCCTGTCCAAAAACCACACACACAACACAAGCACACCAAAATCCCTACAAACCCACACTAAACCACACATACACAACTATCTACAACCCTAACCCAAACCCTAACCCTAAGGTCCGTCACTATCACATACTCAGCTAACCCGCGCCCTAACCCTAACTCACTTAACCCGCCCATAACCCAAAGACTATCACTACCGCACACTTACCTAACCCAGTCCCTAACCCTAACTCACTTAACCCACCCCTAACCCAAACACTATCACTACCACACACTTACCTAACCCGCGCCCTAACCCTAACTCACTTTACCCGCCCCTAACCCAAAGACTATCACTACCGCACACTTACCTAACCCAGTCCCTAACCCTAACTCACTTAACCCACCCCTATCCCCACAGACCGTCAATATCCACACTTACCTTACTCGCACCCTAACGTCCGTCACTACCCCATACTTACACAGCCTTTTCCCATGTCGGCATCCTCGGCGGCGGTGTTTTCATCCATCGCGTCGGTCTTCTGCATTGTCGATCTTCTGGCGCTCGCGATTCGCTTGTCGGTGTTTTCCGCTGTCGATGATGTCAGGTAGACCCCTACAAATACATCTATATTGATAGGGGACCTGACATAGCTAGATATGTTTACTAAGCAGTGCAAATATTAATACACAACCCAATATATGTGTTCTTTCTCTGCATATTATTCATCTGACCATTTGCTTTGTATGAGGAAAGACACGTGAGTGTCGAAGGAGTGCTACTGTTCTCTTTCTGTGAAATATACTGCACTCATATATGTCATATAGGAGAAGATGTTTATACATTCACAAGCAAATTACCACTGCTGTAAGACTTACCTAATACCTACATATATCTATACAGACTTACATAATTGTCTTCCCTTGATTGACTTAAAAAAACACATATATACATCTATATATAACTGTCAAACTATGTATCAAATATGAGAAGTATACATGCTATACTCAAAAGTGTTTTCCTTTAGTAACTGTTTTGACATTATCTGTATATACAGGTATACATATGAATATATGAATACGTAGAAGGTAACAGCGATTTATATTTGTAAATGTGGATAACACACACATATATATTTTATATATATATATATATATATATATATATATATATATATATATATATATATGTATAATATATATATATATATATATATATATATATATATATATGGGTCAACTTTGCAATTTTGAAATTTCACAACTTTGAAGCTCTAAATACCAAAAGTCAGAACACTGTAGTTGTAGAATCTCAAAACCTGTCAATGGAGATTGCCGTACAGTGCGGAATGGGAACTTTACTGTTCTCGTCACTGTAGTGCGATCTCAGAGTTGGTATATTTAATTTGCAGGGGGTGTGGGGGTGCAGGGAAGCTTGCCCCCCCCCTGCAAAAAATGTGATTTGTGTTGTTTTATTGTTTTAGATTTTTTTTTTTCAAGATTCCACAACTTTGATGTTTATGACCTTCGGTATTTAGAGCGTCAAAGTTGTAGAATTTCAAAATTATAAAGTGGATCTATATATATATATATATATATATATATATATATATATATATATATATATATATATATATATATATATATATATATATATATATGTGTGTGTGTGTGTGTGTGTGTGTGTAGTGACATATACAATGCAGAAGAGAAGATCTAATGTGAAAAGCAGCTGAACTACTTCCTACAGGATAAGTAATGAAAATATGGGTGTTGAAGCCACATACACACAACTTTTCATGTTACAGCTAATGTGCAGTTCACATGGAGCTACTTTTGAGGTTGCACTATACTGACTTTCTGTCACAGTACTGTGTGCAGTAAACAATGTACTGCAAGGACCTAAGAACTGTAGGGATCAGTTGGGTTACTGTGGGCCTCAGGCAATCTGTTCCAGTAGCTGCTGTCTCTGCCTCCAGTGAAGGTTATTGTAATGATGGTGGCTCTGCATGCCTTTCCTGAAGGTCATGGTCTGTCCATGAAGGTCCCTGGTAATCCGATTCCAGACATCAGGCATGGTGAAATTCATTTGGCATGCTCTCATCTTTGGCTCTTGTTGAATGTAGATGAGCAGCAGCTGCATGGTCTCCTCATCGGTCCAGTTGGGTGCATGGAAGCACCCCAGTCTCCTCTCAGTTTTATATCTCGAAACCGGTTGATAGAAGTTTGGAAAATGCTCTTTAAAGGTTAATCACTGGTACCACTCAGTTTGCAGTTAACAAAGGAATGGTCTGAAATTTTAGCAGTGTCACATTTTAAGTCTGGTGCAAGGAGGTTACTGTCAGCCCATTGGTTGATGTCACATATATCCTGCGCAGTTACACTCAGATTGGCTTGCACTGAGCATCTGCATCAACTACTGCTCACATATGCAAAGCTATTGGCTAATGAGCTGAGATCTGAGAACTTAAGTGGATGCAATTCAGAAACAGTCAATACTAATGAAGCTCATTAATTATGTATGGCACAAATGGTATTTAAGTCATGTGTGCACTGAAGTCCTTATTCTATTTGGTATAGTCACATTTAGCAGCAGCAGGTAAGCTATGGCTTAGGTGTACTATATGTATGTCTGCAGGTAACCATTTGAAATGTTGAAACCTGCTACAGCCCATCTCAAAATGTGGAGACTGAATGGATGAAAGAATGGACTTACACATACTATGTCCAAGATGCCAGTTCTCAGAATATTACCTCATCTCTGCAGTATGGCAATCTCAGAGTTGGTATATATATCTTTTGAGGGTGTGAGGGTGCAAGGTGTGCTTTCTCTCATGCAAAAAGAAATTTTAAGGAGAAGAATGATTTTTGAGATTTAATAAAAAATAAATCACTGCATATCAAGCTACTTCACAGATGACACACCAGTATTTGAATGTAAATAAATGTAATATCTTCTTTCGTCAATCGACTTCTTTAGAAAACATTCAGTTACAAAAACCATCAACTTTTATATAACCAATGAAATGAAAAAAGCAATAAAACAATTAGATTCATAATTAACCTCATATTTATGGTGAACACTTAACCCTTTATGGTCACCCCTTCACATAAGTCTAAGTCTTCTACCCCTAAGAAAGCACTTAATGTTAATGCTTTCATTTAGCCCAGGGGGCTTATCAGCAGCCAGCTTAATCAACCATCTGGTTTCACATTTTCCAACTTGGTTTTTGAAATTACCTTTCCTCTGGTCCACCATAATGTAATCTAGAATGGCAAAAAGAAAGTTTTTATATTTATCACACTGAGTACAGTGTCTATACAGTGCATTATGACTATCCTTTGTTGTTATAGTAGATATGTGTTCCTTAATCCGTTTGCCCAAGCTTCTAGTAGTCATCCCCACATAGAAACTTGGGCACCCGGACCACATGTCATATTGACTACTCCATTTGTCTGACACATATGTCTAGCTTTAGCTCATATAGTAAAGGAAATATGTTGCAAGGCTATGTAGGGCCCTTCATGGATGTACCTACATGCAGTACAATCATTGTATTTGTTAGTCCCTTCTTTCTTATAAGTCAGGGGCAAACAGATTACAGTACTTCTCTTTTCCAACAATTGCTTGTTACAGTGATTCTTTATATACACAAAAACTGGATTATCTCCTACTGTCTTTAAGATGTCATTATTCCCTGTAATTATTTTCCAGTTGTTTTGTACTATACTCCTAATGGTATGACTATCTACCGACATATCAAGGCTAAATCTGGCAATTAGACTCGCCATGTTATCCTGTGCACATATTACACTTTTATCTTTTATTGGGAACACATATGAAAGTATGGGTTGAAAACGTGTCTCTCTTTTAGAACGCACTTCGTTACCGGTTGTAATTAAAAAGTCCTTATCATAACTAACTAATTTTTTTTTAGCTTTTTGGCACTCAGCATTTTGAGATCCAACATTTTGATAGGGAGCCATGTCTATATTCTGATATTCCAGCTCATGAATTATATATAGGGAAAAGCTGTTATTTACTTTCTTGGATTTACTGTTGGCATTTACTCTGGTATTTTACACTTCCCATGGTTTTTTATAAGAGTTTGTAAGTATGCTCATTTAACATTTTTACAAACACTGCAGGTTGTTTTTTTCTGATATGCAGATTGACACATATCCCTACTGATGCATTACAAGTGAAGCTGCTAGGACTGCCCAATCAACTGTTAGTATGTGTTGTAGTTTGCAGTTACTGAAGGATTACAAGTAAATCCACAGGAACAGCATTACGTAATCTAGTTTGCAGATGCCACTAGATAATGGAACAATTCCCATGATGGTTCACTTAGTTGTAGTATCCACCTGATGCTACTTGTATGGGACGGCCTGTATATCTCCTACCCTGGTCACACATATTCATAACCTTACTGACCTATGTTGTGTTTACTGTGATGCTTTTACATGTACTACAAATACATGACCTTCACCTCCACTTGTTACTGATTCCTCTGGCATACGCTATACTTAGCTTAGTAGCACAAGCTTGCTCTGTTGTGTTATGTGAGTTCAGTATGCCTGTTTTTTGTAGGCCATTAGATATTGATACTGACTTGTACAGGTGAATGCATAGGTGCTCTAACCCATGTAACTACAGCATCCTTTCATTGGTGAAATAGTGATTATGTTGAATGACCTGTACTCTAAACATTCCCATAGGCACAGGTTTGAAATTTCCATTCTCTGTGTATATCCACAGATGTATAGAGCAGTTTACAAGGTGTATGATATAAGAAAACAGAATGATGCTGCTTATGTCTATATTTACAGGTGAAGGGATTCTGGGTAGAATCATGTCTGTACTTTTCCATTGCTACTAGGTGCTCACATGGACTCTGTGAATGTCTTTTTTTTTTCAGGAGAAGGACAGGGAAGAGTTGATGTAGCAATGAGGAAATCTCCTGATGAGTCCTGTGGTTGTTGGGTTCTTGCTTTCTACCAGTTACAATTTGACATCCTTTTCTCAAAAATCCTCATGTTGTAGATTACCCCTGCAGCCATGGTAATGCATGTTGAGATGTAGCACATTGACTACATAAGTAGGCTCATCCTTCCTGCTCAACAGTTCTTTTTTCCCTGTTCACACAGTTCAGATATGGGTAGAATGGTGTCTCATTGGAAATATATTTGCCTCACAATTCCGAGGTCTAGGAGTTCATTCTTGACTTCTAGTTACTGTTTGTGTGTATGTTCTATGTTCTTCCTGGGTCTGTTTGGGTTTTCTCTGGGTACACCACTTTCCTCCCAAGCACATGCTATTGACGAACCCTAAATTGTCTATGTATTTATATTTTGCATTTAATCATGCAACATAGGCTGGGTCATGGTTGAAAAGGGTCTATAGACCACTACACATACCTAGTTAGCAAATGATACAATTAAAAATTAAAATTAAAAACTTATCATTTCTTGTTATCATTCATAAGAGCTACTGGGTCCCTGCTGTTTTCTTTTAACTCATTTAATTTTATTTTATTTGTAAACCAAGTAGGTGTGCTTGTCTATGGACCTTCTTCACCCAGAACCCAAACCACAGGCATAAAAACTGAGAGAAAATGGCACATTGCAGTGGCAAACCAAATACATAAATGACATAGAACCAATAAAACAGTTTAGTCAATCTTATATACAAAATGCATAGATACAGTAGGAGGTTTGAATCTAAATAAGCATTCACGTACCTGTACCTTTTTACAAATGCTAAGTACACAATGTTACACTGCGAATGAAAGTAGCGATATACCAGAAATACAGAGAAGCAGTCTAAAGTGATACATCTGAGGTAGAAAACAAAGCAGCTCTGATAGTTTAATAAATGGTAACAAAAGTGAAAAAAAAGTTAACTTGCCAACTGTGTATGAGGACAGACAGCATGCTGGAAGAATGATGGAAGAATTGGGAGTAGGATGGCATAGAGAATGATGGGAGAATTGGGAGTAGGGTGGTATAGAGAATGATGGTAGAATTGGGAGTAGGGTGGTATAGAGAATGATGGGAGAATTGGGAGTAGGGTGGTATAGAGAATGATGGGAGAATTGGGAGTAGGGTGGTATAGAGAATGATGGGAGAATTGGGAGTAGGGTGGTATAGAGAATGATGGGAGAATTGGGAGTAGGATGGTATAGAGAATGATGGGAGAATTGGGAGTAGGATGGTCTAGAGAATGATGGGAGAATTGGGAGTAGGATGGCATAGAGAATGATGGGAGAATTGGGAGTAGGATGGCATAGAGAATGATGGGAGAATTGGGAGTAGGATGGCATAGAGAATGATGGGAGAATTGGGAGTAGGATGGCATAGAGAATGATGGGAGAATTGGGAGTAGGATGTTATAGAGAATGATGGGAGAATTGGGAGTATGATGGTATAGAGAATGATGGGAGAATTGGGAGTAGGATGGTATAGAGAATGATGGGAGAATTGGGAGTAGGATGGTATAGAGAATGATGGGAGAATTGGGAGTAGGATGGTATAGAGAATGATGGGAGAATTGGGAGTAGGATGGTATAGAGAATGATGGGAGAATTGGGAGTAGGATGGTATAGAGAATGATGGGAGAACTGGGAGTAGGATGGTATAGAGTGGATAATGATGATAACACTGAAGGAGATTGTAGCAGAATGACAGTAAGAGAGATACTATGAAGAGGAGAAGAGAGAATGAAGAAATGAGACAAATTATTAACAGTACTTGCATTATATAATCCCTTAGAAAGTGTAACTGAAATGTAGAGAAGTAAGAGAATGTGAGGGGAAAGATGGAGTAAGGGACTGGATATATATGATCATCCAGTTTCCCTGAAACAGTGGCGCTTGATGTTAAACAGATGGTTTCTGAGATTTTCGTTGAATGCTTCATTTCTATGCTTTTTAGGTACATTGTTACAGTTTGCAGACCATAATTATATCAAAGCTCTTTTCTCAAATTGGCCTTATGATCTGGGGTGTAAATAGTGTAGTACTGCCACCTGAGAAGTTGTGCAGATTGTACTGGGAAGATTTTAATATCATTGTATTTGCAAGTGACAGTATTTACAACTGATAAGTTTGTAGGTGAAGAAAGAAAGTGATGTCAGCTCTTCCATTTACTGGGAGCCAACCGATTTTCTCAAGAATATCACAGTGATGTTCTCTACAGGATGATTGATCTTTGCCATGGTTATGAACTGATCGATTTCATTAATTGTGGTCTGCAAGATGTTTGAATTATTTGAAGAATTTAAGGCTATTAGCAGTAGGCTTTACTCTAGCAGTGAAATAAGTACAGCTGTGGCTAGTGTGGCTCTGGCATTTGTGGATAAGATGGTCTGAGACACTACAGTATGCTCTTAGTTGTGAGACAACATTTTCATCTGAATTTTTCTATGGCAGGTGAAGCCAACTGAGGGATCAAGGTACAGTTCAAGGTATCAGTAACAAGCCATGTATGGAATTTGGTTTGTGTAAGTGTCCAATATGCTGTTAGCAGTGTTTATCTATAGCGTTTGTAGAGAGCCACATAGAACTGTAACGTTGAAGGGATTAAGATGAAGTTTGTTGCAAATGAAACAGTTACATGTTCATATTTTGGTGAAGTTCTTTGGATAATTTGGTTTGTTTCATTTATACAGGAAGTTGAACAGAAGAGGATATTATCAACACATAGCATTCAGGAATGTTGGCTGTTAACTTCATCTATAGGAACAATGCAGCATCCGGAGCTATTTGGTAGAAAATCTGTTTCTGAAACCATACTTTAAACAAATGTTGATAACATTTGAACTGCAATGGCTATGCAAAATTATCAATATGAAAACTGATCAGCACACGAAGATCTTTGTAAATGTACTAAGGTTGACATTCCAGCTTATAAGTCTGATTTCTGTCAATGTTCACCAGCTTTAAACATACTTTTGGATATTTTTGAAAACAAATAATAATCTTGTACTACTCACAGAAACTGGACACATAAAATATGCAGAAAATTCATCTGTTTGGATGTCTGCTTCAAAATAAGATATTACCAGCATTTTGCTGTGCTCTGTTAGTCTGAGATTAACAAATCATGAGGAATATCATATTTTTAGCAACTCAAATACAAGCAACCTGTTATATTTCTGAAGCTGTTCTAGACAGAGGATATATATCAATGGGAGATTTGTCCAAAATGATGTCAGCATTCTGTTGCCAAAAGTCACATATCCTGTCAAGGTTAATTTTGCAGACTGTAATTCATACCCTGAAACCTGAGACTCGTGCAATTTTCTTTCTGCTATCAAAATAGCGACAGTTATGAAAAATATGCCATATTATGCATAATTATATTAAACAAAGTGTATCTTCATTTGTGCTAATGGCATTCACTCCATGCTGATCTCAGATTATGTTTTCATTAGCTTTTGAAATCTTGAACCAAACTCCCACTTAATGCACTCAGAATGAGACTTATCAGAAATATAATACAAATATGCAAATTTTCATGGTTGTTATGTATAAAGACATAGATGATGTGCAACTTTCTTTCAGCCATTGATACCTGCTAGTAGCTACCTGATATTTGGCATCATTTTGTTTCTGTTAGAGTGCAATTTTATAGATGGAATAATACATTAGATTGTGGAAATGATTGTATGCCTATGCTATGTTCATGTTTGAAGGGACTTTTCACAACCTGAATGGTTGAATGTTGTGAACTATTTGCCTAAACTGCCATGACCTTTTCTTGTTTTTTCCACCTTATTACCCTTCTTACTATTTCATACACACACACACACACACACACACACACATATATATATATGCACACACGTCATTCCATAGAAAATTTCCTGAGCCTTTGAAAAGGACAGATTTTAAATTCAGAACCATTTGATCTAATTCCAGACTGTAAGACTTTATATATTGCTTTTGAAACAATTTACAGATTGTTGCTCACTGCTTGAAAAACTGTTGAGCTTACAGATAACAGTGTAGGCACAAGCACATTCTACAAAGGTAAATGTTTCATGAATATACAAAAACTGTACATAAAGACCTGAATTTTAAATAAACTTTTGCGCGATGAAACATAATTGTTAACAAACACAGTGAAAATTTGTATACTGCTGCCATTAATTCATTTGTTGATGGTTCAAGGAGAAACTAAGCACAAAGCTAAGAGAGAAGGTGGTTTTGTTTACATTTCACGATCTGGAAAAGAACCCGATTGCTCATCTGAGGTAGGCGATATCAGCTTTCCAGGTTGATCAAACTGTACACTGATGCATGCCTGCAACAGAAAGAAGATTTTTAAGTGACTTGAAGCATATTGATTAAGCAAAAGGGCTCTGCTTCAAAATACACATATGTTACTGCATACATAAAAGCAATGGCCATCTGCATTGTGTTTGTGCTTTTGAAGGCTTTAATTGTTATGACATTCTCTTTACATTCTAGTACTGTTTGCCACCTAATAGTGACACTTGCATCTTTTAAAAGTGTTCTGTGCAGGTGAAAAACAATGAGGCTACAAACATTTGTTCACCTCGAAAAAAAGGATTGGGGAGTGACAAGCATAGTAAGTATAACTACGAGTACTAGTGTGATTGTGGAATTGCCCTGCTAAATGCTACTCAGTGTTACTGAGTTGAGCTCTTCATGGCATTTCAAAAGCATCCAGATCTTGCACATGGTAATGGAATAAAGCTCATTATGGGACTGGTGGGAAGTCTTTCTCATCATATCATATTATGGCCCAAAGGGAGAGACAGAAGTTCTTCAGTGGGTACTTGTTTAGATGATTAGTTGAATCCTAGCACCCCAATAAATCTGCATCTTGCTGGCCTTTGTGTCCTACCAGAGATGTGTGACAGTGGTGGACCAGAGGTCCAAGAAATGTGTGTCTCCAGCTCTTAGCCTGCAAAGAACATTATGTTGTGTTTGTCCCACTGAGCAGTGACTGGCTTGGGTCTGAGACTGTTCAACCTGATCTCAGTGATTAGTCCTTTGAATTGCCTCATCACAGATCTTGGGTACTCAAGCCACATCTTCTTCTTATAAAACTCCCCTAGAAACTCAGCTGGATCAGTCTTTTCCGGTTGAGGATAGGATATTGGGTGAGTCAGTGCCAGTGTCTGTCGACCAAATTTAAAAAGTCTGAAGACCGTCTGATTTTAAGTGAAAGACTAAATCAAATGTGTAGGATCTCACACTTTGGGAGTTCAAAGTGATGCCAGCACCAGGCCCAATGTAGGCCTGTTCTTATTATGTATGGGATGTGTTATGCCCAATGGATGGCACGCTCAAATTGCACATTAGCACAAATTTGTGTGCAGTCCCTTGTTTATGAGAACTGAGGATGGGAATGCCTAAATCACATGTTTCTGAGAAGTAGATTTTGTCTCTTAAAGAGACCATTTATTTCTCAATTTCTTTGCATGACATAAACCAAGGGAGAGAATGATATCCCTCTTAGGAGGTGAACCCCTTGCTCAAGGTGCTCCTTAAAGCAATTGGGTTGATTTGCTTACATGGCCGGTTAACTTCCCCTGGCAATAAGAAGGAATGGCTGACATTTTTCAGTTCAGACCTTCTTAGTGGCTTGACAGTTGTGTTATCTTTCACCATCAGACATGCCCACCTTGGTATTTGCTGTTGTCAGAGTTTGCTGTGCAATGGAAGTAGCTGCCTCCACTGCTAGCTTTAGAATATCTTACAGCAGACACTAGTGCCTTGAATATTTGGTCTATAGTTTTCTCGTTTTCTAAGCAGTATTGCCACAGCCATGGTGCTGGGAGTTAGGTGTCTGTTGTCAAGACTCGACCCTGTGTCTTTGGAGCTTTATTTGAGTGCAAGCATGTGGCTCCCTTCACCTTTGAAGTTTCTTTTTCTTTTTCTTTACTATAACTGTTCATCTATGAAACAACCCTCCATGAAGAGTTAGGAATAACCAGTTGCTGTCACACTGTGGGTGGTATGCATTTCTATCCATTCTTGACTGCTGGTATGCTCTGCAAATCAAGAATGCAGATACCATGGTTGTGAATCTCACCTTCCCCAAGCATGGCAATATATGAGAACAATTTGTCAAGGTCTGATTGGTGGAAACAGTTCATACAACCCTAGGAACCTTCATGTGGCGTCCTCTACATAGATCAACTAATATATTAGCAACATTTCTATTATTGTTCTATCCAGCTAAGGATGGCATCACCCAATGGAAAATATTAAGAGTACTGAGTATAGGAGAAAAGACTGTATTGTTTTTTAACAGAAGCTCTAGAAGTTATGGGAAACAGGAAGTAGAAGTGTCTTATTTAATCCTTAGACAGAGAATGATATTTGAGGCATTGCATGTGTTTGGTATGATATGCAGAGAACTGTTTGGTCAGCTCTGCAATAGCTGCAGCAGATACCTAACTTCTTGTCCCTTCCCGTACTATATTTTGTTGTTGTTGTTGTTGTTATTGTTGTTATAAAGGTTATTGCTTGGCATACAGAAGATGAAAGCATAGCTCTCAGTCCCTTTGCTTAAGAATCACGGACAAAGTCAAAAGTAATGAGAAGGCAAGGCCCAAAATCATGGACATTTTTAAATAGTCTAATTCACTTACAAAGTAAATAGAACCACATGTTTTTCATCAGCATGTATTTTCTGATCAATAACACAACTACAGCTCTAATATCTGTATGACTAACTGATTATATTCCTTACTGATTTAGTAAAAGATCAAATATTTTACCAGGGACAAGGCAAAAATAGGAGACAAAATTAGGGACAGTTGAGAGGTCTTGGTGAAGGAGAGGATGAAAGATTTGAAGGGGGGTGGCTATATGTGAAATCAACTCTCAAACTTCCACTGAGTTTTAAGTAGGGTGTATGTTTTCGTATTGGTGAAGATTAGTCCTGAAGGTATGATCACCTCGGTACTGTTTGGATATGATAGCTGTGATTGTCAAGGATTATGTTTCATTTGTCCGTTGAAGAGGGACAGGACTGTAGTAACTTGGCAGAACTGGCATTCATATTAGTTGGAGTGGAACAGCTGCAAGGAGACTTGGAAAATAAGGGTGCAGGGCAAAGCAGAATGCAAAAGGTAATGCGGAACCAGTGATAGTTGAATTTCATGGGAGACTAAACTGTTAGAAACAAGGAAACTAATGAAAGAGAATGGGGGTAATCTGTGGTATCCAGGTTAGCATACATTCAGAGACAGAAAGACATAGTGGGAAAGCAAAGAGCATAAGTTAGAACACAATCAGGAAACAGAAAAAGAAAGTAGGATAGAGGCTCAGGAGAAAAAGGAAGAGGTCACTGGACCACTAGTGAGAAGAACTGAGACCAAAATAATAAAAAAGGAAGAAAATTGCTGACACAGTAGCTTCAGTATCACATCTTCAAGTGATGTAAGCCTGTATGAGGAACAAATAGTTGTAACACATTTAGCTTCATTCAAGCTGAATTAGCTCTACTTAGAATAATATGTAGAGTATTTGAGGAAATACTAAGATATACTTAACACAGGGGAAGGTGGGGGCAGAAAATTTGTTGACCATACATTTGTCTCTATATTTGTATGGTCAACAAATGTTCTTCCCCCACCTTCCCCTGTGTTAAGTATATCTTAGTTTTTCCTCAAATACTCTGCATATTATTCTAAGTAGAGCTCATTTGTCTCTATATATTTGACTGTGGTGGTGGTGCTGCGGTAGCGTTGTAGCCTCACAGTAAGACATTGTCCTGTTCGATTCTCAGCTAGAGCGTCTTCTGTGTGGAGACATGTGTGAATGGGCGTACCTTCGTTGAAGGTTGTGCATCAGGGCTGGCAACTCGGCACGTAAAAATCTACAGCCAATCATTAGTGAACTGGAGTTCCGCTCTAGCGGCCCCTAACCAGGAAAAGCCGAAAGACACAACACCAACAACACCATTTGTCTCTATATTTGCAAAAACAGTATGCTTCATACACAGTTGTTCACAACATCCTGTTTCAGGCAGCCAAGTCTAACTGTAAGATTATGGTAGCTTCAGAAATAAACCAAGAAGATTATGACTATGTCACTGTTAATAACTAAATTGTTATGTATTTGAATGAGGATATGAAGAAATTCACCTTGAGGGAAGTTTGAGATGCAAATCTTGGCAGGCATGTTGGGAGTACATAACTACTTAGTTATGATTAAAGAAACCTGATCATAATTCTTTGCAGCAAATAAGGTTTCAGCTGCGCCAGTGTAGTACTAGTTAAAAAAGCGTTCTACAGCTTTGAAAACTACAAAACACTTGGTGATGTCAGACACTGGCCAGAAGCTAAATGCACCTCTGGTGGGCTAACAGCTTTAGAAACTGTTAAACACTGCACTCTGCCTTTTTGTGTTTGAGATACAAATGTTTTACAGCTTTTTCAAACTGCTTTAGATTTTCACTGTTTCTCTGGGGGGCATTATGTGTGCTCAAGCAGGACAGTGGAGCATAACAGCTCTAAGCAATGCTTAACAAAACACATTATTCATCTCCTTGACATCAAATGTGCATACTAGTGTTGTATTTTTCCTAATTTTGGAATGTAATCAGCACACTCCATGTACTGCACACAGCTTCTTGTTGTATAATAAAAAGCTTCAGACACTGTTGCACACAATCTCGGAGTGATTATAAACAGAATGGTACTTAACGTATTATCATAACCACATTCCACAGTCACTACCTGAGATTGTAATTTCCAGTGATAGCAGACGATATCACACTTGGCATGTGTCTTAACTGTAATCCACTTCAAAATATCCTCGGTAAATGGTTTTAGACAAAATTATTTCTTTTCTGGATGATCACTCCATCACATAGTTTTGGCGTGGTGTAATACTGTTAGGAGACATGTCTCACTTGCTTTCATAAAGAATTCCACAGGAGCCCAAAAAATGTCACGGGAAAATTGCCTCAAAATGGAGACAGATTTTTAAACACTGCTGTTATAAACTTGGTGCAATCAAATGTCTGCAGTAACAAATGTTAGGAAAGATCTGAAATTGGACCCTGAAACAAATGCATCTTTTATGTGTGAAACAGTGACAATACAATAGGGAAGCCAGACGTCATGCACAATTGTGCACGCTTGACAGGCATGCTTAAGGTGACAGATTTCACCAGCAATTTAGTGAAAAGACGATGCAGTCATGTGTCCAGAAATGTGTGTTTTTAACTGATGTCATGGACTTAAAAAGTTGTTACTTCAAATAGCCACCAGGGATGAACGAGTAAAAGTCGTTAGGCTCTTATAACAGTCACGGTCCTGTCACTTTCCTCCGACTACCCTCCAGAATAAACAAGCAAACTATATATATTTATCGCTCTGAAAGGTAGAAAGGTACACAGATGTAGTAAGGAGTGTTATATTCTCCTCATTGGAAGCTTTCACTACATTTTCTGGCAAAAGTATGACTTGGAAAACAGCTGTTTCACCTGTTCAGAATCTGGTTGCGATAATACGTAAGTACCCTTAGAATTAATAACTTGCTATCCTTGTGAATTGCATATTTTATTTGAGCATGTTTTTATTTCTAGTTTCCTGTGTCATGGGTGAAACAGCTCTTGCACCAGTCCAGTTTAACAAGAAATATTTTTTCTACAGATTTGAAGAGGTGAGTAATAGATCACTTGTCATCTGTGACATGTGAGTGCTTGTCCACTGACTCATAGACTCATTAACATACACATTAACAATATCTGGGACACCTCACCTACTAATTTCCATGGTTTAAATCACTGAGGACAAAAGTCTCCGAGTTAACTGCTTGGAATCCAGTTGATGAAGAATCTGAAAAGTATATTTTTTACAGGAGGGTAAGCTCCTCTGTACCTCACATGTAGGCCTCCAACTTATATATATATATATATATATATATATATATATATATATATATATATATATATATATACAAACTCCATGCTCGCACCAACATGAAAAAGGTTGAAATCTATCAGAATGAAAGAACATGAAAAAGGGTGAAATCTAGGTGCACACTTAGAAACCAGAACAGTAATCAGTGAGTTCAATGGCAGGGAGCTAGGACTCAAGAAAGAGACCCTTGGGGATTTGGAACTTGATGAAGTGTACAGAAGCTATTTAGGACAATGAGTTTGTTTTGTGATCAAATCAGACCACACTTTTTAAATTTGAGTTTTAAGTCGTGGATATGTTACTAATTGTCCATAACTGCACAAAGGTTTTGTTTGTCTTTACGGTCTATTTCCATCTTTTTTCTGTATTCTGAATATTTATTTATGGATAATGACAGCTTTCCAGATAATGAAACTTGGATCTTTCTCAGTAACAGTAATCTTAAGTAGCTGAATAAAAAACAGTCTATTCAAAGGAGAATTTGAAAAGCTATGCAGTCACACAAAATGGCAAAATGGCATACACTTACTCTCTGTAACAATTTTTGTACTTATGAAGTGTCATGAAGAATTACTGTTAGTAGGCCCACCCACTACCCTTGATGTGGCCACATGGACTGGACATAGGCTAAAACTCCAACTGATAACCATCACAGCTTCAACTTATCAAAGGACCAGATCTTCTTGTGAACTTTAACCAAAATAATTGATCATGTATTTTTCATACCAACTGCAGGGAGGAAACCTTATGACCGTTCACCTCTCTAATGTTGTTATCTCCAGAGTAATAACTGCACATTTATTTAATGAAGAGTCAGAAGGACAGCTGTTAATTCAGTACATTTATTCTACCTTATCAATAGGAAGCTTACTGCCCATGGTGAGATGAAATGAAATCTTACCCCTGTTTACATCCAGCCACTACAAGAGATTATGTATGCAGTGTTAAAGGAACAGCATCCAGTTACTACAAGCGATTATGTATGCAGAGTTAAAGGAACTGCATCCAGTTACTACAAGCGATTATGTATGCACTGTTAAAGGAACTGCATCCAGTTACTACAAGCGATTATGTACGCACTGTTAAAGGAACAGCATCCAGTTACTACAAGCGATTATGTATGCAGTGTTAAAGGAAAAGCATCCAGTTACTACAATCAATTATGTATGCAGTGCTAAAGGAACAGCATCCAGTTACTACAAGAGATTATGTATGCAGTGTTAAAGGAACAGCATCCAGTTACTACAAGCGATTATGTATGCAGCGTTCAAGGAAACACATCCAGTTACTACAAACGATTATGTATGCAGTGTTAAAGGAACAGCATCCAGTTACTACAAGCGATTATGTATGCAGTGTTAAAGGAAAAGCATCCAGTTACTACAATCAATTATGTATGCAGTGTTAAAGGAACAGCATCCAGTTACTACAAGCGATTATGTATGCAGTGTTAAAGGAAAAGCATCCAGTTACTACAAGCAATTATGTATGCAGTGTTAAAGGAACAGCGTCCAGTTACTACAAGCGATTATGCATGTAGTGTTAAAGGAACAGCATCCAGTTACTACAAGCGATTATGTATGCAGTGATAAAGGAGGAGCATCCAGTAATTACAAAACATTATTTATGCAGTGTTAGAGAACGAACTATAGGTAAAAGATTAATGTCAGCAGGCTGAAACAAGCTGGGAGGATCTACAACCTAAATCTGTTGTAAAAGTGATTAACAATCTTACAACCAGGACTACAATGTCTGAGAACATCTGTGTTAACTTGGGTTGTATAATAGTCTTGTCAGCTCCTGCAGAAGTAGACCTTTTCAGGACTCCATTCTTGTCATCCTTTGACCAAGAATTATGCTGTCACAGAAGGACCCCACTTTCATACAGTGAGAGTAATGACTAGCCTTCTTCTCACTTCAAGAAAGATTCAGCTTCTGAAATTTTGGAACTCCTCTTAGAATCCTAGATAAAATGGGATTCATCTTAGATTCCTTAAGGTTATAAGATCATTTAAATGGATCATGATACTGTTCCTTCAGCTCATTCATGCTGTCCAGAATATGGAAGAGAGTAAGTGTCATGGCAGGGTCTGTAACTAAGTACCTCTCTCACCAATCTTCTTCCTCCCACTTTTGGTGAAGGTAATGAAAAATGTGGTTACAGAGCAGCTAGTAAAATATATCACCTATGGCATTCTGTTTAGAAATCAACACATTTTCTGACATGGTGATAATAATTTGATCATTCAGGTGCACTAATCCATATTCTGCAGCATTGACAAGGTGGGAATCCTTAACAGGAGTTAAGTTAATTGAGTTGATCAAAGCAATGGACTTAGGTGGTCGTGATATACTTGTCTGGATAAAGAACTGCTGTGTTGGATGTAGAATTACTTAAGTAATGGAAACATGTAGTTAATATTCAAATACCGACAATCATCTTCATCCAGTATTAATTTAGAGAACTCTCATGGCTCTGTGCTTGACCTATGTCAGTTATCATTATTTTTTATATAAGCATTCATATGATGGGCTCTTTCTGCCTTTTCTATGCATCAGTATGCAGATTGCTGTACTTTCATTCACATCTCCCCTAGGAGGGCAATATTATACTTCTATGAACTTTGTTAAGTCCCATTTGTTCAAAAGCTATTATTTAGCTACGGTTTTAACCAAACATATGACAGCAAGGTTCAGAACTTTGCACATGACAGAGCTGCTGAATGTATTTATGAGATAGATCTGGAAACTCACAGCATTTAAAGTCCTATGTACTTTCAAACCTATATTTGGATTTTAAACTAAAGTTTGATGTATATTCCAAAAGACCAAAGAGCTTGAACTATACTACAAGATTAGGCAATTCTTGGACTAGGTTTCTGGAAATCTCTGTTTAAGAGCATGTGTGATATTAATTTCCTATATTGACTACTTATCT
Organism: Protopterus annectens; assembly: GCF_019279795.1. Lineage (NCBI taxonomy): Eukaryota > Metazoa > Chordata > Ceratodontiformes > Protopteridae > Protopterus > Protopterus annectens. The sequence goes on along the minus strand of NC_056745.1, from coordinate 257,826,226 downwards.
TTTGATAATCTCAAGTTGCCATGGAAGCTTCAAAATAATATGGATCTTTGTATCTTCTTGTACCATCTAAGGAACCTCAATTCTCTTCATTTAGCATTTATGGATAGCTAACCAGCAAGGCTAAAACTGAGATGCAAACAGTTATTTTTATGTGCAGTATGCATACCCTGTCTTGCTTTTCTCATGCTCCATAGTGGCTCTCACTGAAAAAAGTGGGAAATATACACTTATTGGGTACACAGGATCGATCCATCCTTTTTCTCATAGTTTCAAGCACCACATCCTTCCTAGGTAAGACATGCACAAATGAAATTCTGTGCCTTTCATGCATTTGAGAAATGTTTGACCCTGGGCTTACTCAGAACAGAGCTAAGTCATTACCTTCTTGGTAAATGTTTTGCTCTTGCTTTTGCTTGGTAGTATATAGATGAACACAAACTGGTAGATCAGGCAAGACAACTACAAAGCCACTTCCATGGCATAGAGAGATAAAGCCCTGATTGCATCATAGAAAGATTCATGTCTATGCAGCAGCCCTGCACCACAGAAGCCAGGTAATGGAGGGAGGAATGAGGTGCCAAAATCCCGACTGTGTTCCTCAAGGAGAGCATTTTGGGTGATCCCATTTCAATGGTGGCACATAGCAGTGTCCAGAAGTAAACTCTTAAGGTGCACACTCTCAGCATGGCATAGATGGGAAACCTGCCAGGGTGGTGTGGGAAGGAACATGCATATCACCAGCTGGTGTGGCTCAATTACATGCCCTGAAGGAGCATGCATATCACCAGCTGTTGTGGCTCCATTACATGCCCTTAAGGAACATGAATAGCACCAACTAGTGTGGCTCCATTACATGCCCTGAAGAAGCATGCATATCATCAGCTGGTGTGGCTCCATTACATGCCGTGAAGGAGCATGCCTATATGTGGCTCCATTACATGCCCTGAAGTAGCATGAATAGCACCAACTGGTGTGGCTCCATTGCATGCCCTGAAGGAGCATGCATATCATCAGCTGGGGTGGCTCCATTACATGATCTATCCATGCTTCTCAGCACAAATGAGAGGGAATGGCAAAAAATGTACCTAGGATGACAGTATAGTGCGACTAAAATCTTGCACCTACTGACATTGTTTTTAACTTGTGTCAATGTATACTTTTTGTCAGCGCACTTATTCATTTCTTTAATTGTTCTGTCTTCATTTAAGTGTGTGGTGGTTTGCTGAATGTTGTGCTACTGGAATGTTAAACATCACGTTGGCTGACCTGATGTTTCTTTTGTTAACTATTTACCTCAGCCATGGTATGACCCTGTCAACTTCCTTTGACCCCAATGGCATCTGACTTCCTGCTGCTACACTTCAGTGAGGTAGTTAACCCTTCAATGTTAAAATGAGCAGCTGCTCCAGGTTATTGGTTGTTCATTCTTTTGTCCATAATTTCACTTTATAACATAATCAGTTGGACAACATTTTAGCGAGACGTAGCCATTTCTGTGTCATGGCAACTAGATAACTATTAAATCACTACCTGTATACAATATTAATGCTTTTGAAACACATGTCAACATGTGTCTTGCTGTTTATTCATCTCAATGTTTTTAGGCACTGTATCAGCTATGTGGCATGTGTTTGGCCTTATCGTCCAGGTTATCATTGAAGATTGTCCAGTGTGGCTCAGTCTACTCACCCATTTAACAAAGAACTGCCTTTCATCAAGGGTGGACAAACAGCAGGCTGATGAAGCCATGACCTTTTTGTCCATTTAGCTAATGGTATATTGGAAGCAAAAGGAATTAAGGTCCCCTTGTTGAAGAGTTGTGCAAGACAGCGTCTTTGATTCATGTGTGATAACATTACATCAGAGAATAATGTGGCTTCAGACATACAATAAGGTTTCTTAGTCACGGGACACTAAAAACAAAGATGTTTGAAAAAAATATACATTTACGTTTAAAAGTATAATTTTAAACACATTAACTTAATAACTTAAAATGACATAAATGGTTTACTTTATGGAAATCTGTTGCCCCATTTGCACAGTGAGGCCCGCCATGCTTTTAAACAGCTGCACATAAAACAGGACGTAGCTCCAGGGGAAATCTTCTGTAGCTTAGCAGTGAGTTAAAGAGCTGTGACTGTAGTACCATGAAAAATCAGAATTTTTATATTCCACACTTGGTTAAATATTAGGTACTTAGTTAACATCCCATTCCTTGAGGGAATGCTTTGAAGCGTAATATAAGGATAATGACGCAAGAGAGTGGCTGGGACGTTTAAATGCAGAGGGTTAAGAAGGGAGCTGGGCTCTTAAAGTGCCACATTTCACCTATTATTCACACCAAATCATTTTATTAATCAGAAGGTAACATAATGTTCAGCACTTCTTTATTTATATTTTTATACACACACACACACACTGCTGCCGCTAGTGTGTGTGTGTTTGTGTGTGTATGTGTGTGTATATATGTATATGCATGATTGTATGATATTGGAGTTAATTATATAAGTTAAGGGAGTACAGGGGGAGTTTGGGTGAGCCTCCAATCCCTTAACTAATATAATGTGCAAAAGATATCTATATCTATATCTATATCTATATCGATATCTATATCTATATCTATATGTATATTTATATCTATATCTATACCTATATCTATATCTCTCTATCTATATGGGGAACTGAATATTGTTGAATCCTCCTTTGGTCGACATCTGTTAGTCGACAAAATTTGGTCAACTACACAGATGGTCAACAAGTGTGCGAGGTTGGGAAATATGCATTTTTCCTGCCATTGTGTGTAGCAGAGGATGAAGGGGGAACAGCTGAGTGTGAGGGGGTGCAGGGTGCTTTTCCCCCATAAAAAAATTATATTTTTATTATGTTTTTGACTAATGTTTTGCATCCAACAAGATTGTTGCTCAGCGCAATGCATACTAGAGTGTCAACATTGCAAAGCCGATGTTTTCTGGTGTGAACATTAACAATTGGGTGTTTCAATTAAATTCAGTACACTCATACACACACACAGACACGCACTCACGCACACGCGCACACACACACACACACACATATATATATATATATATATATATATATATAAATATATATGTATATATATATAAATATATATGTGTATATATATATATATATATATATATATATATATATATACACACACACACAAACACACACACACACACACACACATATATATATATATATATATATATATATATATATATATATATATATATATATATATATATACATATATATATATATGTATATCACCACAGGTTGCCCGGCATGGTCAGTTTTCTTAGTTCATTCACACTTTGTGTGATAGGCTTATAGGTCTATAGGTATGTAACTGGTTATTGATCTGAGAGGACTTTAAGAAGCCTAGCCTTACATTCCCATGGTAGTTTCTAGCCTTTATATTTTGCATATGAATATCACAGAGATGGGTCGAACAAGGATATTTTGGGAGATTTACATCTCCCTTATCCACAAGAGACAAGGATGCTAAATTAGGGGGAATTTTTAGTTACCCAGCCATTTATCCAACTTACATTTGAAGAGAGAAAGAGAAGTACTTTGCTTTATTTAGACTGGAAGGTGGTTCCATAGAAGCGGCATTCTCTTTGGTACATGCTTATCCTTCCATCATGTTCTGTTTGTTTTCCAAACAGATTGTGATCTCTTGAGAGGGGTGTTTACAATACCATTGAACTTTTGAATGTGTAATAGGTCTGACAGAATAGGGTCTGTTATAGATCTATATATAAAGCAGAGGTTGCCACTCTGTAACCTGCATGATACTGAGAAAAGGGACAAGTCACTGAAATCAGAATCATAGATTTTATGATTTAGGCCCTTGAATTTTTTAGTGAGTAAGCATTGTGGTCATTCCAGGTATGAAAAATGTTTGGACACTTACATATAGAAAGGGGCATTATACTCAATGATTGGCCTAATGAGTGTTGAGTTTAGTGGAATGATTACATCCCTCGACCTAGGTGCAATTCTTTTAGATATATGACAAGTGATGAAAAAGGTGATCAAAGGACAGTTCAGTGTCAACAAGGGTCCTCAGATCCCTAGCTACAGGATCAATTTTCTGGAGTAAATCAATGTGATAGTTACAACGAAAGTCATGCTTGCCAAAATATATGATTATATACTTCCTGACATTTAGTTTTAGTCCATGGTTTTGAAACCAGTTATTTGTTTAAGAGAGGCTCTCTTGGAGTATCTTGGTGTACTCTGAGGAGGTCATGATTGCAACAAGTTTGTAATCATCTGCAAACTTGGCTAGGCATAAACCTTTAACATTAGCTTTGATCTCCAAGACATGAATGCCAAAGTGGAGTAACCCATTGACAGAATCCTGGGGTGCACCACTAATAATAGATCCTTTGGAGGAGGTGGAACCACCCACCTTAACTCCCTGTGTTTTATTTGTTAGCTAATATGTTATCCAGTGTATTGCATAGTTATTGATATTTAGCTGGAAGAATTTATCTATGATACCTTTGTGTCGGATGGTAACAAATGCCTTTGCAATATCTAGATATGTGGTGTGTACTGCTTTGCTCTTGTCAATTGCTTAAGTATTTTTTTTTTCAAATTAGTCTTCCAGGTTATGTAGGCAATACCTGCCCTTGACGAATTCAAACTGGGTTGGGTTTACAGCCTGTAGGTTACCTATACCTTTATTTATTAATTCTGTAAATAATCCTTCCCATAGCATTACAGATTAAACTGTTCAGGCGTATGGCATTACAATTACCTGGGTCCATTGAAGTCCCACTTTTGTGCAGGCGAATGACTGCTGCTGTCTTCCATTCATCCAGCACAAAGCTTGTTTTCAGGCTGATAGTGATAGGTGGTGATCATCTAGATACACATGCCACACACACACATACACAATGAAAACAGCTAAAAGAAATCTGCTCTGTTATAGTTATTTAATCAACTTCCCCACAATTTTTAGCCACAACAAATTAGCATTTCTTTATTCAGCAACATGCCAAGAGAGCCTACATATTATAGAAAAAAGACAGAAATATATACCTGTAGACACAATAGTTACAGACCTGTACTTTCACAGTATAAAGCTGCGGTGGTGCAGCGGTAGCGTTGTTGCCTCACAGCAAGAGGTTCTCCCATTTGATTCTCGGCTGGAGCGCCTTCTGTGTGGAGTCTGCATGTCCTCCCACGGTTGAGTGGCGTTCAAAAGACATGCATGAATGGGCGTGCATTCGTTGAAGGTTGGGTGTTGAGCTGGCACCTGTAAAAAATCTACTACCAATCATTAGCAGACTGAAGTTCAACTGTGGTGACCCCTAACCAGGAAAAGCCAAAAGAAACAATCAAAAAATCTTTCACAGTATAAAAAATAATATTGCACCATTCTTTAAGAAACAGAAATAAAAAAGTAAATTGTTCTATCTATTCCTCCTCCTCTGTCTTCAAGTCTGTATTTTTACATTTCAGGTAACTTGCATCAGGGAAGTAAACAATGACAAAATATATGTACAGTTTTACAGTCCATTTTGGTAATTCCAGAACCCAGAGTGTTGGCGGCATTGTTCCAACTGTTTCAGTGCATAACAGTCTTGGTAAAGAAATACTAATTAATTTCCTATAAGCAACATTTGGCCTGTAAAGGGTGAAGAATGACCTGAGCTAAGAGTTCACAGATTGTTATACAAAAATCATGACTGCACATCTAGTGTTGAATGCCGTACTTTAAATTACAGCAGTCACAGGACATAGATCAGATGTTAGATGTCCTGATAATATTTTATAACCAACAAAGGCCAAGGAATAACATGAAAAGAAAGTACATTTTCTTGGAAAATAATGTTTTTCATTCTGATAAAACCTCATGTTCTATGTCAAAGGTTTCTTCACGTAAATTTAAAATGTGTGACTGTGGGCATTTTTAACTTATTTTTTTTTTTGTATGACACCTGGTTCTGATAAATGTTCCTACTTGGGACATTGCATGTGTTAAAGTAAGAGACCATACAGCTGATAGTTGGAGGTTATGCAGAAATGGTACCAAAGTGTTAGCCTTTTCTTCTAAAAAAAAAAAAAAAAAAAAATATATATACATATATATATATATATATATATATATATATATATATATATATATTTTTTTTTTATGGATCCCCTTCAGTTAACCGAAATGCCACAACGCCAAAACACAAATCACCGACACCAACAGACCGACAACACAAAATACCGACAATACACACAACCATACATGCACTAACCGTAACCCAAACCCTAACCCTAAGATCTGACACAACTGCACACTTATCCTACCCGCACCCTAACCCTAACTCACTTAACCCACCCCTAAACCCACAGTCCGTCACTATTGCACACACACCCTACCTGCACCCTAACCCTAACTCACTTAACCCACCCCTAAACCCACAGTCCGTCACTATCGCACACACACCCTACCTGCACCCTAACCCTAACTCACTTAACCCGCCCCTAAAACTACAGTCCCTCACTATCGCACACTTACCTGTCCGCTCCTTATCACTAAATCCCTCACTCTATCGCACACTTACCGAGTCCGTCGGGTTCTCACCTTGTCGGTCATCTGCGTTGTCGGTGATTTCGGCCCAACGGATTCCTTGTCGGTGAAGTGAGATTTCGGGCATCTAAAGGTGATCCATTTATATATATATATATATATATATATATATATATATATATATATATATATATGTGTGTGTGTGTTTGTGGATCTATTTCATTTAGTTGAAAACTCATTTCACTGAAAGTCAGTTTCCTCTGACCAATTCACTGAAAGCTCACTTCACTGAAAATTCATTTCACTGAAACTTATTTAGTTGAAAGTTATATATGGCCTTTTCCCCACTGTAGTGCGATCCTGGAGTTAGTTTATAAAATAAGGGTGGGGATGGGGGGGGCACAGCCCACCCACATATTGTAAGCGTTTTAAAGCATACAGATGGATACTTACAAGTGCAATGAATAACTCTTTCTAGAAGACAACATATTACCAAACTATGTGGGGGGGGGTCTTCACCCCCCTTACTATATATACTAACTCCAGGATTGCACTATAGTGGGGAAAAGGCCATATATAATTTTCAATGAAATGAGTTTCAGTGAAATAAGTTTTCAGTGAAGTGAGCTTTCAGTGACTTGATCCCAGTCATTTGAGTTTCAATTAAATGAGTTTTCAAAGAAAGGAAGTAGACCCATATATATATATATATATATATATATACATATATATACATATATATATATATATATATATATATATATATATATATATATATATGTATAGACATATATACACATATGTATGTCTGTGTAATTCTTAAATGATTGTTACACAATGTTATGATGCCTTGTGAATTACATCTCTGTGTATACAGTAGGTCACAGTAAAACTAATATGTTGTCAAATTACTTCACTGAAATCTAAGTTATATATAGATTGGTATAAAAATATGCAGTGTATACTTAAGTCCTGCTTTTCAGTGGATACAGGTAGCCTTACTTCTCTGCTGTGCAGAATTTATTTACTTTTATTTATTTTACAGTTTGTTTACTGGGATAGTCCATTGGGTCAAGAAGAGTTCGTTTTCAATGGAGTCCCAGAGAGAAATGCTCCATGAAACAATATAATATGAAAACAATGCATTTATATTTATGTAATACTATTGAAAAATTATGGTATTAAATAACATGATAAAACATTTTGTAGAATGTCCAGATTTCTGCAAAAACACCAAAGTGGTTGGAGACAGATGCAATACCAATGTTGACCTGCAAAGTGTGCTGAATATAAACTGCTGTAATCAAATGGATATCTGCTCAAGTGGCAGTAAACTTATGCCGTAACTGTGCTCCTACAAAAACACCCAAGGTGTAAAAGGCAGACACAATATCACCACCAAACTGAAGGGCATACCATATAGTCTGCAAACAGCAGTACAAACACTAACACAACAAACACCCACTCACTCTGTAAATAGGCAGGCTGTGCACAGCAGATCAATCAGTGGAAAACACAATCCGACATACAAAAGCACCAAACCCTACACCACAAGCACCAATCAAAGCACTTAGACTTGTATGCAAGCTATCCATTTGTGTGCCAGACACACCAATACAACTGTTATTTAGGTTGTAGAGTACAATCTAAACACTGTGTGCTGAAACAATGGCTCAATGCAACATAAAAAAATCACCATTGTTAGATTTTAATCATAGATGTAAGCACAGATACCATATGATGATTTCATTTACCTTACTAATGCATAATAGGTATTCCTGCATTCTAATCAATATACATGTTATTGTGAAAAATACAGGCCTGCAAACAGGGGAAGATGCATTTCAGTTCATAAAACAGGTAAAATGGTCAGCATACCTCTCTCCTCTGCTGATTTCCAAGCTTGTGCATCCTCTCGTCACACATGGCTCTGTTCCAGCTGTGATTCTCCTCACTGAAATTATAAAATAGAATGCATGAATAATGTATTCTTCAAATAACACTGACATACATTTCCCAGCACAGTTTATAGACATTTATCTCTGAAGAACATTGGATAGCCACAATACACAATTAACATTTGTACATTCAGGTGTTAACATGTAGCTGCGGTGGTGGTGCTGCGGTAGCGTTGTCGCCTCACAGTACAACGTTGTCCTGTTCATTTCTCAGCTAGAGAGTCTTCTGTGTGGAGACTGCGTGAATGGGTGTAACTTCATTGAAGGTTGTGCATCAGGGCTGGCAACTCGGCACATAAAAATCTACTGCCAGTCATTAGCGGACCGGAGTTCCGCTGTGGCGACCCCTAACCGGGAAAAGCCGAAAGACACAAACAAACATTCAGGTGTTAACATCTTTCAACACAGACTGGAGAACATGAGATTCAAACCTGACCTACAATCTGCATCCAAACTCTAACCTTGAGAGCTACCTGTTCACCTAATGCATCTTAACTGGAAAAGCATATTTTGCATGCAGTGAAAAGACTTTATGTTATAACATCATCTGGATGGGGAATAGTCTGCTAATTAGGATATTGGCCTAGGATTACAAAGTATGAACATGTGCTGCTCATGTAGCTAGACATTTGGAAAATTACATTCATGTCAGCACTGTGTTCAGAAACATTAATAATAATATAAGCATACATTCCTCAGGCAGCGTGACAGTGTCATATAACATACAGCTTCTGTGAACAGAACCATACATGTTGCTGTAGATAATGTCATGTAACATACAGCTTCTGTGAACAGAACCATACATGTTGCTGTAGATAATGTCATGTAACATACAGCTTCTGTGAACAGAACCATACATGCTGCTGTATGTAATGAACACAGTAAGGTATGTGTGAGGACCATGGTATTCCTTGGCAAAGTGCCCATCACTCGGAAAATACATGCATCTTCCCTGTTCTGTATTTCAGCTGTTAGTCTGCCCATCCCACACCCTCAAAACTTGAGGATGATGTTGTTTAACAACTGACTTTTGTATTTATGAGAAAACAGACCTGCAAAGAACTTTTAAAACGTATAGAATATTGACCAAAGACATTCTTAGATTTATAACAGGATTTAGCAAGCTTTACTGCAGCTACTGTTGCTGCTGTTAAATAGCAGATATTAATGGAACATTATGGATTACAGATATGTTATTAGGAATTTGATGAATAACTGGGTTATTCACAACCATGTTCAAATAAGTGTAGTATGTTTCTCTAAATAAATGTATGCTATGGGTATATTAAAGCAAGATAACAATTTCAGATGTATGTTCCCCTCTCTGGATTTGAACACACAGCATGTCAAAATGCAGACATGCTGGTCTGTTTCCTTAGGATTTGAGCTACCTAACCCTGTTGTTAGAAAGGTCATGTTATCAGAGTGTTATGGATTATGGCCATATCCATAGGAATTTGAAGACTAACTCAGTGAGTCATAACCATGCACAACATTAATATTACTATCAAGTACTGGAATATGGTTCTTATAAAAAATTCTATGGATGTATTTAACCAAGATAACAGGTACAGATGTATTCTTCCCCTGTATGCATTGGAACCCACATCTCTCCAGTACTGAGAGAGGCCAAGCAATTTACAGACCAAGCTAACATTCCAGGGTTTTGTTTTCAAAAACAGGTACTGCAGGTGTTTATTAGAAGTCCTGAGGAGAATGGATGAATACAGAAACTGCAAACAATTATTGGACATTTTCTTGTAAATAAATAAGAGCTATCAATACATAACTGAAATCAAATGTGTAAGCAGTTGGACAGGCATTACTTTTTAGATTAAATAAATGTGTCTGTGAAATTTCTTAGGAGGAAAGATGTAATGAAGTTATAGATGTGTTTTGATTCCAGTGTATAATGGTGTAGTAGGTGATACTATGGGATTGTGACAAAAAAACTGTGAAGTGTGCAGTCATCTGCGGCCTAGACGCTATAGGTATATGTGATGTCCAAGGACAGTGGCTATGTGAAGTTGTGTAGTTAAATGTTGTAAAACATATGTACATCTACAAAGGACATAATTATGGATATTATACACATCATTAAATAAATTTATAACATGGGAATTTACCATGACCACGTCATTATCCCAATGAGCTATTGTCACAGCAGGTACTAAGTGGTTATAAAAAACATCTATCTGATATATGTGGGACAGAGAAGTATCTGTAAAATCTGTAGCAATGCTCAGTTATGCGTTAAATATTTACACTTACTGTAGGGATCTACAGGCTGCCTCCACATCTCTGTGACTCTCCTTCAATGCAGGTCTTCACAGAGATGTCAAACCTGCACAACAGTGCAGTTGATCCACATCTTCTGTGGGTGCTTCCTCACGATCTGGTTCTATACGTTAATCATGGCAAAGTTCCTGAGTCCGGCTCTCATCCTCTGCTTGAGTCCAGCATACAGGATCAATATCTGTGTCATCTCCTTGTCGGTTCAGTTGGGCGCATGGGCGCATGGTCACATCTCAGCCTCTTGGAAGAAATCATCAGAGGTCTGGAAAATACAGACATAGAGAAATGTTCACTGAAGTACCACTCAGTCCGGAGTAAGCAATGGTCTGATTAGTAAATGTATCAAAATCAAGATTTGAAAATTATGCTGATGTCATGTTATCAGATCATTGTAAGATAACGGGCACATTCCACACATGGTAGTATTTACTGATATCCATTGGGTGTTTATGGAGTATACCTGGGTGTTTCAGCACATAAAGCCAAATTATGTGGATGTGTGTGAATGGAATTCCAAAAACTTGAATTTTAATGAACCTCATTAACTATGTATGGTGTAAATGGTACTTAAAGGTGGATGCACATTGGGTGCACTTTAATTCTGTGATTCGGAGTGAGAGATACATTTTCAATTGCTAGCATTTTTGTTTTGGTGATTACTAAATCTCTTAAGTTAGTCATTTCCAAAGGGACATGTGTAAATTAATTGTTACTCAGAATGTTATATTTAACAGAAGTTGTTATAAGTCACTGGAGTGATGCTGTCTTGAACTTTATGAATACAGGTGTTGTTATTTTAAATAAGTAATTTCTGCATGCAGTTGTACAGACAGACTTCCATTGCAAATGTTAATAGTATATGAAGGCAGATTTACAGATCATCTGCAATTCTTACTGGTAATTCCTTGCACTCTGTGGTTAACTACAAGAACCTACAGATTCCGGCACTATCCGTATCTAGTATGTGATGTTGATATTATGGGTATTTCTTAATTCATGTCTCCTAAAAAAACTGTTAAAAACATGTTCCCTTTGCGTAAGCCAGGGAACTTTGTTGGCTAGGCTTACTTAGGCCCTTGGGCCGATAGCCTAGTACCTACCTATGAACCTATGTGATGTTGCTGTTATGGATATGTCTTTACTGATGCTTCTTAACAAAGGAATTATCACTACTGGCTCAATATACTAAGGATCTGTACTGTCTGTGGCCTGGCTACAGATCTTGAGGCTTCTTGATGCTTTCAGTAAATTCTTGAAATTGCTACTTGTTGTATTTGAAGATAACTTTATGCAGATTCTTGTGGCATGTTGCTGTTGGCTTTGGACCTCCATGCAACATGTATGTATTGTTAGGAGTTCTATTCCCATTCATGAACTATAAAACTACTACAAGTTATGTATGAATACGTTGTTACTTCTAATATGTCACATTAGTATTTATCAGAGTGTTAAACAGACATTTTCATGGCATAGGAATGCATACTGTTTATGTTGACATATGCTTTTCACAGAATGAAATGCATAAATAGGCTAAAACATGAATATTATTATGTGTGTATCACTGTCTTTCAGATGGCCAACCATCCTAGGGATGACAACTTCTCCCCCTAGGCCATTCAGGTAATATTGTTTGGAGAAATGTAATCTGGACGGACCTCACCAATATGATCAATGCAGTTGGAGGCCAAATCCAATCCCGTGAAGCCTGTAGATGATGCTGCTCAAACACGATCCTTTGTGCAGCCAATAGAGTGGGACATTATGAAAGACTGAGGGATGCCACCAGTGGTGGACCATCATTGGCCCCACCTGAGGACATCACAATATTTCTGGCTTCACTTTATACAGCAAGAGGGGAATGATGCATCCTTGGTGGTGAGATTGAAGCTGGAGTTCCAGGACAAACATGTATGTCTTTATTTCTATTACAGGGCTGTTTATTGAGACAATCACTGTATATTGCTGCAGCATGCATATTCATGTGTTGCTGTTTTTGATTTGCAGTACCAGCAGCAAAGTTGAGCCATGCACACACATCCACACAGGGTGAGGATAATGAATGTAAGTCTACTGACATGTATTGATGCAACTGAAGTACTGAGATGCTGTCCAAACAACATTTGTAATGCTGTTTGCATTAATATTCACAGGTCCATCTACTTTAGGACTAAACCATCGATTGGCAGGTGAATGTCTGCATACTGTTACTATGAACATTACCCTGTTAATGCCTCAACCTTATCTCATGGCACTGCTGTTTACTGTTATATTGTTGTTTCCCTATCATTGCACACCACAGGTACATCCTCTGGAGGGCCAAGCCATGCATTTTCAATTGCAGACAAACCAGGTATGTTACAGGACTGTCACAGCATACAGCAATGTGTAGCACACATGTGATAACTTACATTTACATTAATATTTGTCAACAGCCCATCTGGTGTACAGTTACAACATCCATCATGTGAGTATTTGCAGCCCATGTTACTGTCTAAACTAATTGAAGTTCATCCTTCTTCAACATCACCATCTTTGCATGAGTTGTTGCCAGTTATGTTTTTTTTAGTCAACACAAATGTCATATATGTTGGCCATGTAAACAGATTATACACTTCATTTATATAGATTCTGTGAAGCATACATACAGTAGACTGCATGTAAGGTCATTATTATTTGCAACTTGCATTGAGGTATATACGCCATATGTCTTTGATGATACCCATTATGTGATGTAGGCACATTGTCCTGATCTGTGTCTTTGCATCTTGTAGCACATCAACTATCAATATCATCCAGCAGCCTATCCAGCAATCATAATGTGGTTCAAAATGTGTCTCAGCATGGCAATGGGACCTTGATGTGTTTGGAGTCCACCTTTGAAGTTGACAGGGATGTTGCAGCAGATGTAGCTTCAGATGTGGAGGCCCACTTGTCTAGGCATTCAGAAGATGCTGCCACAGTGGATGGTGACCAATACACCACAGTTGAGAGCACTGCAGCTAGTAGTTCCACATAAAAACAGACAGAGGGCATCATGGTAGGCATAGGCGAGCAGATGTTGTATATGTCCAGGTGTCAGAGGGTGTCTACCTCCTGCTGCAAGCAAATGAATGATCACAGCAGTGGCAATGTTCAGACATCTGTGCACTTGTCTGTACCGCAGATTGTGTGGCACACCAGCTAAGTGTCATACAAGAAGGATAAGAGCACAGACACAGTGAGATTATGGCTGAACTGTCTGCTCAGAATCAGTCTGCTAGCTGTGGCATGGTCAGTGGAAACTCTGGCCTCTACAGTACTGCAGCAGTGTCATACTACCATCAGGATTCTGTATTCCCTGACTGTGTTCAGTAGATTGCAACATGGCAGACCACCTGTCCACAGAACCACCACTGGCCATTGTGAATCACTGTCTGTGGTCCAACCTGCACAGAGTTCAGTTGCTGGCCCATTTGCTGTGATCCATCCAGTCACAAGGTCTTCAACTCACAGTCATACTCCTTCAGCTCAACATGGTGTTGTAACTCCTCCAACTCCTTTGTGGAGCAAGATGTGCCTGTACATGGTTGGGGCAGAGCTGACCATGGTGTGAGATGTTACTGAGGTTTCCCTAGACTGTGTTAGAATGTGTCCAACTGTGTAGTACACATAGCTGGTTTATATTATTGAAATACCACTGCACTGTGATATGTGTCATCTAAAATTAAAATTTCTGCATTATGTCTTGCGTGATTTCTCTTTTTTCATTTTATTACATTGTAGAGATATGTATGTGTAGCACTGATGTGTGTCCCTCATTGTTTTCCATATAGTGATACAACAATCTGAGTATGTATGCACACCTGTATCAGTTGTGCCCTGAGTTAATGATCCCTGTTGTAACAAATTTGCATATGTTCATGTTGGAATATGTTATGATTATAGTGTTATGTCTAATGCTCAGTGTGCTCATCTAGTAGGTACTTGCTATTAGATGCAATATATTTTGCTGTGGTGGGGCAACATCTGAACATCAATGTTCAATCTGTGTACTCATGTGCATGTGTCTTGTCATTACTCAAAGATTTGGGTCAGATGCTGTCATGTTGCTTGGGCCTGCACCTGTGGTCATACCCTACATTACCTATGCCAGTGACTTCTGTCCTTTATGTCCTGCTCCTCCTCTGATACCTGTGGAATGCCCTCTTCAGACATCTGGGGTTCTTGGGGTAGTTCACTCACATCTGCAGCTGGTAGACCGTCACATGTTTTGGTTAGCATGTTGTGCAGAATGGCGCACTCCATTATCATCTGTGCTATCTTTTCAGGTGTGCATTGCAGTGCACCCCCATGTTTCCAGACATCTGAACCTAGCTTTCAGTACACCAAACACATATTCTATGGTGTTTCTGGTTGTTGCACATGCTCTATTGCAGGCAAGCTCTGGAGGGTTGGATGGTTCATGGTATGGAGTCATTAGCTACTGCTCAAGCAGATAACCACAGCCACTTGTTGTGAGGAATAAAAACACTTTTGGTCAGACTGGATATTTTTCTGAGAGGTATCCTTAATTGCATCCTAGCTGTGTTCCTATACTTAGCCAGTAGCAGTCCCTCGTGTATTTCACCTTACTGGAATGCAGCCCTCAGTCCACTTTCCCACCAAATAACATTATCATGGACACTTCCAAGGTGTGTTGCCATGGTGTTTGTTATACTGCCATCTGTTGCACACACAACTTGGTAGTTGATGGATGGCCATCCCTTATCTGTTTACGTATTGGTCTGCTTCAGGATGTACTGGTATCTTGATATGTTCAATCTGTTGCACCGAGTACATATGGGAAGTTTGCACTGTTATAGAATGGGTGCATTACAGTTCTTTTCTCCATGGGGGTGGATAGAAAATGTATGTGGTCATCCACCTTTCTGCATATTGCTTCCAGGAATTTTGCCAGGATATGATTGGCAGCTGTTTGTGATACTCCCTCAACATCCCACATATGTCTCTGGAATATCTCAGATGCAAGTACACCCACACTAAGACACACTTTGATTTTCAAGGGGGATGGGATTTCCTTGCAGGGTCTGCACAGACAAGTGTGGGGAACACGTGTTGCAGACAGTTTACTATCATTTTGTAGAAGTGGACTCAGTCAAATCCACTTTACGCGAAGTCTGAAACCTGAATGTTGACAATGCCGATATTTCTGAAGTACAAATCTCACCCCTATCTCGACCCATGTTAAAGCTTATTCCTAGGTCAACTTTGAAATGTATTTTGGTTATATTGGAATTCGGCAATGTGACTTTTTGTGGATGTGAGTTGATGATTCAATCATTCAACCGAGTCTACTTCAATAAAATAATAGTAAACAATTGCAGACAGCCTGCACCAGTTGTCTGTCTAATAGGTGTGATCTGTTGATTATTTGCTGGTTTGACAAATGGTTTAAGTACAGCCTTGCTCCAACTCTAGCTGGCTTCCTTTCTAGGACACGCAACCACATCCTCATTTATGGCTTGTATCACTGCAGACTGTTGTAGCATATTAACAGTAGGTTGCATTTTATATATTTTTTGATGTTTTGCTATGGATTTCTCCGTAATCTGTAGTATTTGCTTGAATTCCTTGGGATCTGTAAAGCATGTGCTGACAATTTCAGAAATGGAGTCAATGTGGCTGTTTGTTGCATTTGAGTTGTTTTGATGTGGTGGTCAAATGAAAGGTTGCTGTCAACCTTTGTGCCCAAATCTCTCATCTCTGATTGCAGGCTTAGGGTGTTATTAATGTGCTAATCTGCAGGGATGTCACCCTCACAGAAGGGGATAATAATGCATTTTTTGCATTAAGTTTTAGCCCATGACTTTGGCACCAGTTATTTGTCTTGGTAAGTCCCTCTTGTAGGATGTTGATATCATTTGGGGACTCGATTACTACACCCAGTTTGCAAACTTTGTCAGCCATAGGCCTTTTCTTTTAGCCTGCACATCCGAGAAATAGATTCCAAACAAGAGGAACCCCAGTACTGATCTCTGTGGAAAACCACTGGTTATGGGTCTACTGGTGTAGGCAGAGTCACCTATTTTGAATGTGTGCATTCTATCGATGAGCCAGTTTACAACCCACCTGACAATATACAGATTGATCTCCAGCAGGCTGAGTTTATCAATGATGCTTGAGTGAAGAATAGTGTCAAAGGCCTTGGCCAGGTCCAGGTAGGTCTTATGCATGGATTTGCCTTCATCCAGGGCTTTGGTGACTGTCTCAAAGAAGTCCACCAAGTTCAAGAGGCAGGATCTCCCTTTAACAAAGCCATACTGGGGCTGGGTCTAGCATTTGGAGGTCTCCTGTATCTTTATTGATAAGGTCCATGATTATTCTTTCCATAGCTTTGCAGATTAAGCTGGTCAGGCTTATGGGTCTATAATTTCCAGAGTCTGTGGAGGCACCTCCTGCATGTAATGGGATGATGGTTGCCGTTTTCTGTTCAGCAGGTACGAAACCAATGTTTAGACTGTGGTTAAAAAAGCATCCAGTGGTGCAGCTAGTTCCTGTTTTAATCCATTTAGAACACAGCCTGGGATATTATCAGGTCCTATAGAAGCTGTTTTTGGCTTTGGAGAGAGCATTTACAACCTGCTCCTTGGAGACACTAGGTGGAGGGCAGGTGGTAGGGATTCTTTGGGGATATGTGGTGGGGATGGGGGAGAAGTTTTCACTGAACTTGGCAGCTAACATGTTGGTTATTTCTTTGGGTTCAGTATATCGGGTGCCATTAACAACCAGTTTCGCTCAGATCTGGGTTTTTCCTTTAAGATTTCTGATGTCGCTAAATAAGGCCTTATGGTACTCCTTAGCAAAGGATGCTAATTTGGATTCATAGTTAGTTTTAGAATGCCTTACAAGGTCTATTATTTGCTTGTTTATGATGAGGAGGGAATTCTTCCAATTTAGTGACCATTTCTTTCTGCTCTTGGACAGCAATTTCTTTATCTTATTGTATAACTCGTTAATGGCAGATGTCCACCAGGCAGGCTTGTTCTTCACTGAGGCTCTTGTTTTGAGTCAATACATTTGTATAGATGTTTATACAAGGCTTTGGTGTAAATCCCAGTATATGTGCCCATGCCATCAGTGAGGGCAGAGGCTATGAAGCTATTAATGCCATCATGAATAAGGTTGTAATCAGCTTTGGAGAAGTTTTTTAAGTTTAGTTGCTGCTAATGGGGGATCAGATGTTACTGCTACTTCTAATGAGGCTTATTTATGATCAGACCTCACTAATGAGGTCTGTACACATGGGGTGGTGGAACGATCACCCATGTTAATGAGCACCACATCCAGAATATTTGGGCCCCTTGGGGGGTGGTAACCAGGTTCATATTAGAAGAACGAAAATCCTAAACTGCGAACGCTCACATGAGCAAAAATGTTGGTGATCGAAGTTGCTATTGCCCCCCACAGCCCCGCTAACTATATATTCTAACTCTGAGGTCACACTACAGTAAGGAAAGGGCAAATATCCCACTCCTTATTGTAACACGACCCCACAATCCCACTTTCAATTCCCAGCATTTTCGCTTATGTGAGCATTCGCGGTTTAGGGTTTTCGTTCTTCTAATATGAACCCTGGTAACCAAATGATCTAGGGCACTGGAGCTGATGAAGTCCAAGAACCTTTGGGCAAGTGTGTTACTGCATGTATAATTTACCCAATCTATGGATGGGTAGTTAAAGTCATCTAAACTAGGATGTTTGGTTGTATCTTGAGCTATTCAAGTAGATCCAAATATGTAATGTGGGTATAATTGTTCATGGAGGGGGTCCTATAACTGGCAATTAATTAACTTACCTACAGTCAACTGGACCTGGATTAGTTCAAGGGAATCGTGTTTAATCAATCTACTGGTGTATTTATCTTTTATGAATATTGATACTCCACCTTCTTTAGTTTTCTCACCTTCAGTTTGTGGTCTGAATGTGTGGAAGGCATTATAACCCAGTACAGCCAGGGTGCGTTCCGCAGCCTTAAACCAAGTCTCTGTGATGGCACTGATGTCAGCATCTTGTGAGGGCTGCTGTCAGTGAGTACAGTTTTAGGTTTAGACTCCTAGTGTTTAGCAGCAAAACCTTGAGGTTGCTTTTTGAAGATATATTTATATTGGGAATTTTGTTGTTGTGACATTGCCTAAAAAAGGCAATGTCAGACTCTTTTTTGGCTTCTGACTTTCAGGTGTTCTTTTACAGATATTGAGACAATGTGGCTTATCCCATTGGACCTGCAACAATGAAAGTAGTATTATCTGTAATTTGTGTTATACATTTTGCAATTTTAATCTAGGTTTCAGGAAAGATACAGCTGTCACCACAAAGTTGGCTTATTTAATTATTTAATAATGTATATATTCTTGAACATGTATATTTTATGAGGAAAAGCAGAAGAAATTAATAAATCCAGGAGAGGTAAGGCAGATTCTGAGCATTATTTCAAAAGCATATCAGATGAGAAGTATATGCACATCTCAATTTGGTTTACTGGCACTGAATCCCTTGTTTATGATGACACATTTTTAGCCACTGGCTGAATGACAGCATTTTGTTTTGACATAGTTGGCAGAGACATAATGGTTAGTGTCTTTGCCTCCCATGTAGAAGGTACAAAGCTTGAACCTGACCTCTGGCCAATGCCTGCCTGGAGTTTTCATGTTCTGCCTGTGTTTGTGAGGGGTTTCTCCAGCCACTCCAAAAAAGTGCTGAATGATGTTGTGGGCAGCAGCACAGACTCTAGATGGTGCCTCTTTGTGGATCAGTTGTATAGATCAACTGCTTTGGGCATCAACTGTGGTGCACATTATCTTCTAAATAGGAGAACATGAGTCACATACTGCACAAAGTAGCTAGCCAAACTGGCTCAAGGTGATTTGGTCATACGGATTAATGCAGCCACAAATGGGCATGGACATGGATATTTGTCAGTGATAAGTGGGTTGAGGACTCAACCTATGCTAGGCACCCAGTCTAATGATGGGAGAGGTATATGTGCCTCTACTGGACAGTGTGTGCCCATCATAAAGCCCAGGAACCCTGCATCAATAAGCTACTGACTAGCCGGTGTCCAGTTGCCCAGCCTGGGTTAAAGCTCTGTTGAACAAAAGCTGGAAGTAAAACCGACTGACCTGCTGAACAAGAACAAAGGACTGTTACACTCAGTATAGGTTCACTGACAGGATGCGGCTTGGAAGTAGATGACATGACTGTAAGGAGGAGGAGGATAGACGTCCTTAGTATTCAGAAGACAAAATAGAAGGGCAATACAGCAAAGCCACTTGGTTTGGGATCCAGAGTCCCTCAGGAGGAGGAAAGACTAGAAATGGTGTGGGAATTGTGGTGAGGGAGAGATTTCAGAAGAGAGTGGGGGATGCCAGCAGAATTAGTGACAGACACAGCAATCAGATTGCAGTGTAAGGATTGGGCCTAATCCCTACAGCAGAGTTGTAATAGCCAGGAAAAGAGTACAGTCAGGCATCAGTTGCAGAACCTACTGGATAAAGTAGGACAACATGAGTTGGTTTTGATAATGGGAGACCTAAATGCACCTATATGGATAGACAGAACAGGATATGAGGACTGCTTAGGTTCACATAGTAGAGCAAACAGGAATAAAGAAGGTGGTGCCATTTTAGACTTCTGTCTGGTTTGATGGTGTGCAGCACATGGTTCAGCAAGAGAGATAGTCACAAGACAACATACAAGAGTGAACAGCATGCAACACAGGTGGAATTCCTCCTGGCAAGGAAAGGAAATTGGGATGGAAGCAATGATTGTAACGTTGTACCCATTGAAACAATCTGCCCATTGCATTAACCACTGGCTGTCACAATCAGCTGCAAACAGTGATAAGAAAAAGCTCTAAGGTCAACAGAAACTAGGTCAAACATCTGAAAGGTAACTGGAGAAAGCACAAATGTTCAAAGAAATGCTCAGTGCTCTAGCACTTTAGGAACAAAAGGAAATTGGTGGAGTTGTAGAAGAGTGGCAGCACCTTAAAACAGCATGTCTGAGGTCTATGGAACAGATATTGACCTAGAGAGTTATGGAAATAAGGTACAAAAGGAAAGCTGATGGTGGAATGTAGAAGTCCAGGAAGTCATCAAAAGAAAGAAGGAGTGCAAGAGAAGTGGGAGACAGAAGAAACAGAAAAGACAAATCAGGTGAAGACAGAATACTGGCTGGCTAACAAAGAGGCTTGGATAACAAGCTAGTTGGCTAACAAAGAAACTAAGATAACAGTCACAGTATCAAAGAATACGGCATTGGAGTCAGTCTGCCAGCTTCTTGAAAGTGACTTAGGAAATGGCAGAAAGAAACTATATCAGGTTGCAAGTCAAAGAGAAAAAGCTAAAGAAGATGGTCATCAGACACTCTTGATAAGGGATGCCAGGAACAAGTGCTGTCCAGTCAAAGGCAGATGGAAGGACTATTTCCAGCAGCTTTTGAATGAAAAAAAAGAAGCTTTACTGCACCAAACACAACCTATCATGAAAGAAGTAGAGGACCCCACCCTATAAAAAGGAAGAGCAACGTTAAGGAAAATTAAGCCAGGGAAAGCAACAGACTCAGATGAGGTCATGTCAGATATGATCAATATGTTTGGTGAGTTAGGGTAAAATGCCTCCAGGGACTACTCATAGCAGTATGAAGAGAAAGGTGTATCCCAGATGACTGGTCTAATAAGCAGTTTACTGTTGGTGTACAAGGACAAAAGGGACATCCACAGCTATGGGCAGTATAGAGGAATCAAACTCCTCTTGTACTGCATGAAATTTCTAGAGAGGGTGATTGATAAAAAATATGCAGAGTGTAAGAAAGATGACACGTTTGGATTGATATCAGGATGCAGCACAACTGACCAAATGTTTTCAGTAAGACAGATAGTTGAGAGGAAGCTAGCCATGAGGAATGAGTCTAACTGGGCATTCCTAAACTTGGGGAAAGCATATGACAAGGTCCCAAGAAAGCTGATTTTGGTAGTCATGCAGTGGTTAGAAGTCTTAGAAACATTGACAGAGTTAGTGCAGGCTATGTACAAGGACCCAATGACACAGGAACAGCGGTCAGATTCACCAAAGTCTTCTCAGTGGGAGTGGGTATGCATCAGGGTTCAGCTATGGACATACTGCTGTTCAAACCAGCAAATGAGTTCATTAGCAAACAGGTTGGAGGGGACAGATCAACAAAGCTGCTTCATGCAGATAATGTGGCATTACAGGCAGACTCTGAACAAGAACTTCAGCAAATGACAGGGTAATGGAATGCAAAACTGAAAGTACACTGGATTAAACTGAGTATAGCTAAGACAGTTGTAATTGGCAGCAAAAGGGGAAATCAAATGAAGCTGGAAAACAGTGGAACAGGTTAAACTCTTCAAGTATCTGGGAGGGGTGATTGAGGAAAAGGGAAACCTGAATGCTAAGGTGTAAGTTAGAATCAGAGGGGCTGCAACCAAATGGCACAGAATGCCAGGGGTAGACTGTGACAGAAGAATGCCAAAGAAGCCGAAATGCCAGGTGTACAAAACAGTGGTGTGACCAGTACCAGCATACTATACCAGTATGGTACAGAAACCTAGGCAGTGAAGACAGAGCAGTCGAGGAAGCTATCTGTGGTGGAGATGAAGTTGTGAGATGGGTGGTAGGATGGAAGCTGTGGGACAGTCAACGAAATTAGGGCATCAGAGCAGAAGCATATTAGCTCCAATTGCAGCAAAGGTAAAAGAGAACAGATTATGATAGTTCAGGCACATGTGTAGGAAAGGAGAAGCCAATATGGTGAAGAAGATTTGGGAGGGATAAGAAGGAGGAAACAAGGGCCTCCATTAAAAAGATGTATGAATTCTCTGAGAGAAGACCTGAGATAGTCAGACATAACTGTTGAAGAAGGTAGGAATGTGGCATTGAACTGAGAGAGAGAGAGGGAGGACAGTTGACCCAACACCCTGACTCCATGTAAAAAAAATGGGGAAAGGGGGGTTGATGATCATGATTTTCTTTTGATATGCAGGTGCCATGTGAAGTGATGGGAGGATTTTGTAACTCAGATATGTTATTCCATGCTTGCTAGGATGTTTAATAAGCTTGCATTATCATGTTGTATATTCCTGAGGGAGGACCTTCTTTGATTGTCTACTCTAGTGTCAGCAATGACCTAGCCATAAATACCCTTAATCCTTTCTAATTTATTTGGGATTTGGACTAAGACAAGAATGGCACTATCACAAACTGTTTGCAACCTCTTGTGAGGTATGACTATTTTGCATATAGCAGAGTTAACAGTTTAAAT
This sequence comes from Protopterus annectens, assembly GCF_019279795.1. Classification (NCBI taxonomy): domain Eukaryota; kingdom Metazoa; phylum Chordata; order Ceratodontiformes; family Protopteridae; genus Protopterus; species Protopterus annectens. The sequence goes on along the minus strand of NC_056745.1, from coordinate 257,803,087 downwards.
AAATACTTAATCCAAGCATGCAGAAAAAACACATAAAAATAAATATATAAAGCAAAGCAGGATTTGCTGACTACAAGCTGAGGTAAAACCTCTTTCACTGACCAAGAGAGAATTAGGGAACATGTTTAAGATATAAAGAAACAGAACTCTATGAATGCTTTAGTTAAACATGTTAAAACTTTTGGATTGGAACATAAGTTTAAATTTTGGAGTTACAAGTTTTACATGTTAGCTTTAAAAGGTGGCGATGTACTTAATGACACAGAGAAGTTAGAGTTTGAATGGCTTAGTAGGCTGCAAGCTATGGGTCATCCTGGTTTAAATGATGCTGTCTCTTTAAAACCTGTACTTAAGTTATGTAGTTTGTTACATTTATACTTAAGTTATGGAGTTTGTATCACTTACTAAGATCATGTGTTGCTTTAACATAATATATAATGAGATTTGTTGCGTTGTTAATTTCCCGATGAAGCACTTTTGAGCATGAAAGTGCTTACTTGTCTTGGTGGATTAAAGAGTTTTTACTTCAGATTGTGGTCAGCTTGTCCTGCTTTGCTTTATAGTTATCAGTTGGTAAGATATATGGTGGGTTACGAGTTGCAGTGTCTGCAATATCGGTTTTCAGGTTTGATTTGGTTTGGTTCAATTTTAATCCCTGCATTTTACTATGGACATTGGAAGGTCTGCGTAATTTGTTACATGTATGAGTTTCTGGTTTTGTTGAGATTATGGCATTACGGTTTCTTGAGGTATAAGTAGTGTTAGGTGTATAGGTGCGTTCTCACTGGGAGGGGTTGCTGCTGCGAGCTTATCTTTAATATTCTGACTATACTAGGAGTGTATTTTCTGTGAGTATGATGCAGTTGTTAACACTTCCTGAGATAACTGACATATTAAGTCTTTGAAACTTAGTTCATGTAGAGCCTTCCAATCTCATCTGAGATCACTCCTATATAAAATATAATTCAGAATAAATGTGTACTGTTTGTATTATACCAGTATGAGTGAAAAGTCTTTGTGGAAAGAAAGTTTCATCTCTTGTCTGAGACAGAATTCTGCAATGATTTATTATCATGTCAAGTGAATTAAGTGAACCTGAAAAGTACTGTGTCAGATTGGAATCTAAGGAATTTTGAACTGGCTGGCAAAACAGCCTGTTTTAGCTAAGTAAATTTTTGACTGTTTTGATGTGCTTTCATCATTCTTATATTATCATTCTTATTTATATATTTTTATTTGTTGCAAGTTGCTTATGTTTTATATTTGACTAATTTAAATAAACTATCATGTATGTATTTTGGACTGGCAGTATAATTTCATAGATTCCTAAATGCCAGAAATAAATAATTGCCTATTATTTCACCCCTGTTGACAACTTGAAAATAGACTCATTGTTTCTGTGGTTAACTAGAGAATAACCAACCGGACTGGCCAGTTTACCTGCTGCATTATCTCAGTACTGAAATATTTTAAATGACACAGCTAGTAATGGAGTGCACCGGTTTACTTGGTTTCTTTAGTTTGTAAGGGAGGCACCTTTACCCTCTACCTTTATAACTAGAGAGGTGCAGATGTTGGGGTGGGGGGCACCACCCCCTTTACAAAATTAATTAATTTGAAATTCCAAACACAACTAGGAAAGTGGTTTGGATACTTCTACCTGATAAGCAACATAGTCTGACTATGAACCATTGTTCACACGCCTGATTATAAAAAACTATGTAGAAACATCTTACTCAACTGGGAACCATTATAATTACTGGAATGATATTACTTCAGTGTTGATGGGATTAGCCAAGCATGCAGAATTCAATACCTTATAGAACACGTAGTGATGTAAATCACCTAGAGTTGACTGATTCCTTATATGTTAAACATTTGCTAATTTTTTGCAGGACGTTTCTGTTTTTTTTCTAATTACCAAAAACATTTCAGTAGATGACTTGGCTGTTCTCCTAAACTGTCCACAAGTAGTGTGTGTGTGTGTGTGTGTGTGTGTGTGTGTGTGTGTGTGTGTGTGTGTGTGTGTGTGTGTGTGTGTGTGTGCGTGCGTGAGCATGTGTGTATATGGACGCTCGTGCAAGTGCATATGTGGGTGTGTTTGTGTGTGTGTCTTCATCCTGCAAATGGTCCTGTTCAGAACTGGTGCCATACCTTAAAGTCTTTTACTTGTTGGGATAGACTGCTGCTTCCCCTGATCCTGAATAGGATAAAGTGAGTATTGAAGAATGAATGAATGAATGAATGAATGAAAGAATGGAGAATACTGACATCTCAGAAAAAAGAATACATAGGCAGGTTATAGAAATACTTACGACATATCCATGAATGAAGTGTTACTATGCCTGCAGCTACTTATAGCCTGATATGTTCTTATACAGATTATACCCAAGCGTTCTTGTTTTTTTTTTAATCACCTTTTCCAAACTATTTAAAACTGTAAAATATATTTCTTCTTTTCATGTTCAGTTTCAGAGTCATACTTGTAGTACCTTGGCTCCTTCATCTGAGTGGGGTCTTAGATCAGATAATTAGAAGGACTACAAAATACGGGGCAGTCTTGATATGTTTCATGTAAAGGTTTGGCAGTGAAGAGCTGACCATAAAAACAAAGTGTGTATTTGAAAGCTCCAATCATTTGGGAGTTGGAGAAAAAAATGCCAAATTGGTAAAATAAGCCTCTACAAAAAACAGATATTAAAAGTAGACAGCAGTAGGTATATAATCGGTTCTACCTGACATAATCGAAACCCCAGAACACCGACAATGAAATTACCGACACCACATAACCGACAGTGCAAAAACACGAAACCTCACATGCCCGACAACGAAATAACCGACAGTACACAAACACGAAACCTCATACACTGCACACACCACAATAACAACAATCAACAAACAAAACACATCCCCTGTCCAAAAACCACACACACAACACAAGCACACCAAAACCTCTACAAACTCACACTAAACCACACATACACAACTATCTACAACCCTAACCCAAACCCTAACCCTAAGGTCCGTCACTATCGCATACTCAGCTAACCCGCGCCCGAACCCTAACTCACTTAACCCGCCCCTAAACCAAAGACTATCACTACCGCACACTTACCTAACCCAGTCCCTAACCCTAACTCACTTAACCCACCCCTAACCCAAACACTATCACTACCACACACTTACCTAACCCGCGCCCTAACCCTAACTCACTTAACCCACCCCTAACCCAAAGACTATCACTACTGCACACTTACCTAACCCAGTCCCTAACCCTAACTCACTTAACCCACCCTTATCCCCACAGACCATCAATATCCACACTTATCTTACTCGCACCCTAACGTCTGTCACTAACGCATACTTACACAGCCTTTTCCCATGTCGGCATCCTCGGCATCTGTGTTTTCATCCATCGCGTCAGTCTTCTGCATTGTCGATCTTCTGGTGCTCGCAATTCGCTTGTCGGTGTTTTCCACTGTCGATGATGTCAGGTAGACCCATATAATCTGGACTTCCTGTAAGCACTGCTCTGAAACGTCCTCACCGGGGACAGTTGTTTGTTTGCAGCCAGCTCTTTGGCCTACATCTGCAGCTGTAGGACTTGGAAGTTGGGAGACTGAGAGTGCTAGAGGAATATGAAGATCTATAGTGGGAATTCATTTAAGATGAAGTCAGATTACTGATCCTGCTAAAAATTGATAACAGTAATAGCAGCAGGTTTAATCAGCTCCCATAACCTCAAAGGAGTTAGAAGTGACTACTGACAAGACATGCTTTGTAAAAACCCTGAGGTTTAGATAGTTTGCCCAGAAAAGGTACAAATTATTGAAAGAAACTATAGGCCACCCTACAAAAAAGCAAGAGGATAAGTGGATGCCTATGAAGAATTCAATTGTCGCAGTGTCATATAATTTAGGATTTTAGGCTTCTCTCTCCATGATATAATGAATTGTTGTGTCTTATTAACTCACCTGTAAGGGAACATTATGAAGGACAGAATTCAATTATGGTTATGCCAGCTAATGACTGCTGTTAGGCTTTGTGTAATGGAAACTGCCTGAATGGGAGTAAGGTTGCACTGGGGAGGGTCCTGGGTTTCTTTTAATTCCGGTTTCCTGTCAAAGGTACTGTTCTGTGATTGCTCGGTGTTATATTTGCCAGAGCTATAGTTTATAATTTAGTTAAGTTCAGATTCAGATAATAACCATTGCTGCTTATACTTTTTACATTATTATACATAAAATGGCTGAAATTTTAGTAAAGAATATTAAGAGGGAATAGTCCAGTTGAAAGCTGGTTGGAGAGCTGTCCTCTACAGCCTAATCAAGAACAGTATAATAACTAAGCAGCTACATATATGCATCTATGGGAGCACCAGACCTTGAGCATGGACTAAGAATGGAACACACCAGATGCCCCGGCCATAGGCCAGAATTATTAGAATGAACTTTATGACCTGTTAAAATTCCAGAGCAGTAAAAGAGTAAGTAATCAGTCTCACTGTAAAAGGATTCCCAAAAGTGGCTGACACAGATCCCCTGGACTCGAGCAGTGAGAATAACCAAGCGAAGACCACGTTCTTCCTTCGTCACACAGGTTTATTGTAAAAACACGCCAGCAACAAAATACAGAGCTGATTGCAATGGTTAAGCGCTTTCATCTGCAGTACCAGATTTCATCAGAACCATTTGCTTCCACATTCCATTTCCTTTTAAATCAATTTTGGCGCCAAAATAAAAATTCCCTTTCTTACAATGATGTTAAAAACATATATATAACAATAATTATTACATATAAACAACTATATTTAATTATATATATATTCAAAAATTCAACATTAATTTTATAAAACTCGTACAAACTTTTGACATAAAAAACTAAATCTATTCTACTAATACTAAAAACTCTACACAGTTCACAACATAATACACCTATATCTTTACTAGGTCTATTATAAATGTATTTTCTGAGTACTACATACTGCGTGGATACCACTATTACACAATCCCATTGACCTATTTCGAATCCAATAAAATATATGAATGAAGAGCCAAAGGGCTTCTATCTATTCTAAAACTAAAAAAGGTTTTAAACTAATATGATCATTGATCCCTGGTGAAGAAGTGGCATCTAAACATATTTGCCACTTGCTCTCCATCCAGGCCAAATATGTTTTCCAGTTGCCACCCCTATCACTCACTTCAACCTGATCAATAATGGCAAAATTAAAGGTATGATCGCTACCTTTGTCTGTAATATGTCTACTCAATGCGTTCTTAGAGTCTCCTTTCTTGATTCTATACAGGTGCTCATATATACGCGTCTTAAATTTTCTCTCGGTCTTTCCTATGTAATACGCGGAGCACTTAACACAAGTAGCTATATAAACAATACGCTGTGTATTGCAATTTCCTTTCTTAGGGAATACTGTTGATCTAGTGATGTTCTTTAACCTAATCCTTACATTGGTGTTAATATTTTTACATTGACTACAAGCACCACAACACATTGTTCCCTTCTTACTTATACCATTTCGCCCCTTTTTTCCATTTTCAATCATCCTTTTCAGATTATTTCCTGTTTTAAATACGGTTAATGGTTTCGTTCCTATTATATGGCCAATAGATACTGAGGTCGAAATCAATTCCCAATGTTTTTTCAGAATTTCTATCACTATATTGGTATAGGGGTTGAACCTTATAATACATACTCTGTTGTCACGAACTGTATTAATATTAGTACTTATCATACTTCCTTTACCTAGCAAAGGTTCATATTTATGACCCCATTCTGTCTTAACATATGATATAATATTTTCTAACATATTTTTGGGGTATCCTCTATCATAAAATAATTTAAATACTACATCCAATTCACTTGTCATAACCTCCTTGGAGGACGACATTCTGGCTACACGTATGCTTTGGCCCTTTACCACATTACGGAAGATGTGTGCTGGATGACAACTCCTAAAGTGTATGTAGTCGTAAGTACTAATATTAATACAGTTCGTGACAACAGAGTATGTATTATAAGGTTCAACCCCTATACCAATATAGTGATAGAAATTCTGAAAAAACATTGGGAATTGATTTCGACCTCAGTATCTATTGGCCATATAATAGGAACGAAACCATTAACCGTATTTAAAACAGGAAATAATCTGAAAAGGATGATTGAAAATGGAAAAAAGGGGCGAAATGGTATAAGTAAGAAGGGAACAATGTGTTGTGGTGCTTGTAGTCAATGTAAAAATATTAACACCAATGTAAGGATTAGGTTAAAGAACATCACTAGATCAACAGTATTCCCTAAGAAAGGAAATTGCAATACACAGCGTATTGTTTATATAGCTACTTGTGTTAAGTGCTCCGTGTATTACATAGGAAAGACCGAGAAAATTTAAGACGCCGTATATGAGTACCTGTATAGAATCAAGAAAGGAGACTCTAAGAACGCATTGAGTAGACATATTACAGACAAAGGTAGCGATCATACCTTTAATTTTGCCATTATTGATCAGGTTGAAGTGAGTGATAGGGGTGGCAACTGGAAAACATATTTGGCCTGGATGGAGAGCAAGTGGCAAATATGTTTAGATGCCACTTCTTCACCAGGGATCAATGATCATATTAGTTTAAAACCTTTTTTAGTTTTAGAATAGATAGAAGCCCTTTGGCTCTTCATTCATATATTTTATTGGATTCGAAAAAGGTCAATGGGATTGTGTAATAGTGGTATCCACGCAGTATGTAGTACTCAGAAAATACATTTATAATAGACCTAGTAAAGATATAGGTGTATTATGTTGTGAATTTTGTAGCGTTTTTAGTATTAGTAGAACAGATTTAGTTTTTTATGCTAAAAAGTTTGTACGAGTTTTATAAAATTAATGTTGAATTTTTGAATATATATATAATTAAATATAGTTGTTTATATGTAATAATTATTGTTATATATATGTTTTTAACATCATTGTAAGAAAGGGAATTTTTATTTTGGCGCCAAAATTGATTTAAAAGGAAATGGAATGTGGAAGCAAATGGTTCTGATGAAATCTGGTACTGCAGATGAAAGCGCTTAACCATTGCAATCAGCTCTGTATTTTGTTGCTGGCATGTTTTTACAATAAACCTGTGTGACGAAGGAAGAACGTGGTCTTCGCTTGGTTATTCTCACTGCTTGAGTCCAGGGGATCTGTGTCAGCCACTTTTGGGAATTCTGTTATTTGATTTCTGTTGCTTTTTACCAGTTGTGTGATGGCAGAGGTGGATTCTCTTGGGACTCCATTGAGTCGTGAAGAATACTGTTCGCTCCGGTCTGAAGTAACGTCGCTTCAAGGCGACGTAAACAGGTTACTGGAACTTGTGCAAAAGTTAACTGAAGCTGTTACGGCAGGCGGTGAATCTGCTAAAACATTAAAAATCAACACCGAGGCATCGCATGTGGAAGCGGTGCTTGTAGAAGTTAATAGTGATGGTAGTGAAATCCCTAACGGACAGTGTGAAGGGATAACAACTAATAATCAACACAATTTGGATATTAGGGATGATAACACAAACGTGTCAGTGGAAGCTGACTTTACATTTGACTTCAGTTTATTTCATACCAATAGTGAGAACATTAGAATGGGGGCACGTCCGAAACATCAGCGTGAACCATTACGGACTTATTCAGCAATTGCTAGGAAAGCAAATGCTAAAAACAAAGGTACTGTAAACATTGAGCAAATATCTAGTCCTAAATTGATGTATACCCAAAAAAGGGAGTGTCGGGAACATGTTACAAATGTGTCTAATGTATTGAATGATTTTTTAGCCGAAGAGGATGATTTTGTGGGGAAAAATATAAGTGAATATAAGCAAAAACATCATGTGTATGAACAAAATGCAATAAATGAAGATGTAAAGGCTAGAATTTATTCGCTGGGGAAAAAATTGATACAACTGAGGAGTGTGAGAATTGATAATGCATATCTTGAAAAATGTTTATTGTTACAAGTGGTACCTAAAGGATTGAGATTTTTTAAATTACCTTTGGGTATAAAATATACTTCTAAAATTGAGCAAATGTTTAATAAGATGTTTGATGAGTTTGGTTATACCTATATGAAGGCACTTATTAAATGTAATGAGGAAAAAATCAATGTTTTATTACAGGAGGTAGAAGTATTGAATGAATCCATTATACAAGATGTGAACTTTGTAGAGTGGTATGATCTGTATTCTAAACAATTCAACAATGCAAAAAGTAAGGTGCATAATGTATACAATAGAAAAATGAATAAAATTGAACGTGACTTAGAAATGTACAGGATAGGAAGAGCATATATTTGGCCCCAATATGAACATGATGGGGAGGGAGAATTTGAATCAGTACATATGAAAGGAAGAAGAAGGAAGTATAGGATGAATGAAGACGAAAATTTTCAAGGGAGGCGATACTATCCAGCACCCAAGAGATGGCAAAGGAGATATTAATAATAAAAAACAATGCCAGATTAACTGATGGTGTATTAAGTGGAAATGATGCCACATATTCATCCTATTCTCCACTCAAATTATTTAAGAACTATAATAACCATAGTGAGAAAGAAAAAGTAAATGGTTCCTTTACATCTAGGTCTGTGGAGTGATTGGTGAGGTATCCTAGTATACACAGTTTTGAAGGGTTTAAAGTATATAATTATACACAAGTTCATGTTACGGACGAAATTATAACATTGTTTAGTAAGGGAATGAAATTTATTCCCACTGTGCATTTTGACATTTTTGATGCTATTAAGGAAGTTAAACTTTTTTGTAGAAGATTAAATCTAGCTGTACAGTTTAATGATGACTCAAAGAAGGGAAATGGTAACATTAATAGCAAGAAATTAGTTAAGAAAAGTACATATATCCCTGTCATGAATACACAAATTGCTTTGTATGAGAAAATGGTATGCAAGGATTTATATACTTTGTATAGAGATATAAAAACAAATAGGGTCGATTCATCTGCTCCTGGTGACAATTTAAAAAAGGAAGAAAGAAAATGTTTGGAAAATCTTATAATGAATGATGAGATCAGAATAATGAAGCCCGACAAGGGTGGAGGGATTGTGATTTTTGATAGCCAGACATACCAAAATGAAATACACAAAATCTTATATGAATCAGGTAACTATGAACAGGTATCCCAGAATCAAATCAATATAGGACATAGAAGGATTGACCTAGTAATTGAGGAATATTTACTAGATAATAGAATAACTAGTGAACTATATGAGTTTCTAAGAAATGAATTTCCTATATTGTCCCATATCATAGGGATACCAAAGATACACAAAAATTTCGAACATCCGCCCTTTAGGCCATTAATATCAGGTTCAAAATCTAAAACCTTTAAGTTAGGGGTAGCAATTGATCATTGGATGAAACATATATATACAAAAGTGAATCACATAGTGAAAGACTCATGGGATTTTTTGAGTAAATTAACCATGGAAGTTTGGGAAGAAAATTTGGTCTTCCTTACAGTAGATGTACAAGACTTGTTCTCCAGTATACCTGCGGATACGGGACTGGAATATTTTTATAATAGTATGACCAAATATTCAGGTTGTAGTTGGGACAAAATAAATTTAATTATGGATATGATGGGACTTGTTCTCGATCATAATTACATCTTCCACTCAGGGGAATACTTCAAACAAATTCGTGGAGTAGCTATGGGGGCCTCTTGTGCCCCCATTTTTGCAAATTTGGTTATGCTCGAGTGGGAGAATATGTATATATTTCCCAGTGAATATTATCAATACATAGGATTGTATACAAGGTTCCTGGATGATATGTTTATTTTATGGAAAGGCCCGGTTGAGAAGATCCCAGTTTTCATTGAATATCTTAACAAAACCACGGAATTCTTGAAATTTACTTATCAATATGATAAAGTAGGTATAGCATATTTGGACACATGGATAAGTAATACAGGACAGGGGTTTGCGTCAAAGATTTACAGAAAACCAACGTTTTCAAACGACTACATACACTTTAGTAGTTGTCATCCAGCACACATCTTCCGTAATGTGGTAAAGGGCCAAAGCATACGTGTAGCCAGAATGTCGTCCTCCAAGGAGGTTATGACAAGTGAATTGGATGTAGTATTTAAATTATTTTATGATAGAGGATACCCCAAATATATGTTAGAAAATATTATATCATATGTTAAGACAGAATGGGGTCATAAATATGAACCTTTGCTAGGTAAAGGAAGTACGATAAGTACTAATATTAATACAGTTCGTGACAACAGAGTATGTATTATAAGGTTCAACCCCTATACCAATATAGTGATAGAAATTCTGAAAAAACATTGGGAATTGATTTCGACCTCAGTATCTATTGGCCATATAATAGGAATGAAACCATTAACCGTATTTAAAACAGGAAATAATCTGAAAAGGATGATTGAAAATGGAAAAAAGGGGCGAAATGGTATAAGTAAGAAGGGAACAATGTGTTGTGGTGCTTGTAGTCAATGTAAAAATATTAACACCAATGTAAGGATTAGGTTAAAGAACATCACTAGATCAACAATATTCCCTAAGAAAGGAAATTGCAATACACAGCGTATTGTTTATATAGCTACTTGTGTTAAGTGGTCCGCGTATTACATAGGAAAGACCGAGAGAAAATTTAAGACGCGTATATATGAGCACTTGTATAGAATCAAGAAAGGAGACTCTAAGAACGCATTGAGTAGACATATTACAGACAAAGGTAGCGATCATATCTTTAATTTTGCCATTATTGATCAGGTTGAAGTGAGTGATAGGGGTGGCAACTGGAAAACATATTTGGCCTGGATGGAGAGCAAGTAGCAAATATGTTTAGATGCCACTTCTTCACCAGGGATCAATGATCATATTAGTTTAAAACCTTTTTTAGTTTTAGAATAGATAGAAGCCCTTTGGCTCTTCATTCATATATTTTATTGGATTCGAAATAGGTCAATGGGATTGTGTAATAGTGGTATCCACGCAGTATGTAGTACTCAGAAAATACATTTATAATAGACCTAGTAAAGATATAGGTGTATTATGTTGTGAATTTTGTAGAGTTTTTAGTATTAGTAGAACAGATTTAGTTTTTTATGCTAAAAAGTTTGTACGAGTTTTATAAAATTAATGTTGAATTTTTGAATATATATATATAATTAAATATAGTTGTTTATATGTAATAATTATTGTTATATATATGTTTTTAACATCATTGTAAGAAAGGGAATTTTTATTTTGGCGCCAAAATTGATTTAAAAGGAAATGGAATGTGGAAGCAAATGGTTCTGATGAAATCTGGTACTGCAGATGAAAGCGCTTAACCATTGCAATCAGCTCTGTATTTTGTTGCTGGCGTGTTTTTACAATAAACCTGTGTGACGAAGGAAGAACGTGGTTTCGCTTGGTTATTCTCACTGCTCGAGTCCAGGGGATCTGTGTCAGCCACTTTTGGGAATTCTGTTATTTGATTTCTGTTGCTTTTTACCAGTTCACTGTAAAAGGAGGTAGACAGCAAACATTAAGTGGTAGTAGCAATTTAGTTGTTATACATCTAGAAGATTATTGCTATTATTATTATTATTAATGGATATGAAACACAAACAGAGTGTCACACCATGTTTGGAATTAATTTTATTAACATTATTTTATGTTGTTTCATATAACTTATTTTAGAAATAAATAAATAAAGATTATGTAAAAAAGATCAAAATGGAAATATGAGCTCTTGTAAAAAATCTTTCATTATTAGGCAACATAAAGGTAAGAAAAACATAAATATCTTTAGTAACCTTAATAAAAGCATATTTATGTAATGTCAGCACTTTTTATCGAATAAAGTTTGCAGTGCAACCCGTTGTATAACATATAAGCTCTGCTTGACATCTCCCACTGAAATATGTGGAATGTAAATGTCGAGCTCACAAGCTGCACCATGGGCCAAAGATGTTCAAGTCCCCAAGAAGCTACAGCTGTTTTAACTGTCGATATAATTGTATACTGTGAATAGTTTGTCATCCTCCCTCACTCTGTTTGTAATCATTTGTGGTCATATTGTCATTTGGTATGATTATCTGTTACAAGGCCAGCAATGATCTCATTTATAAATATTAATTCTACCAGTGCTGGGATCAGTCCTTAGTAAAATATGAAGCTTTGCATTGGTCTTCTTTTTCTATGAACCAGAAACACTTTTGACAGTACATGTTAAAACTTCGGAACACGGCCAGCATTTTTAACTGTGCTCTAAGAAACCTCAGTCCAGGCTTCTCCAGTCATGAAGGGGGTCTCACCAGCAGTTCTGAAGCTATTGAAATATAATCATGAATTACAATGATATTTTGTACAACAGCCTATTTGGCTACCACAAGCCGTTCCTTTGGTTGAAGCTTCCTTCTTGAGTACTGAGAATAATAAAAAAAAAAGCTGTTCATATCATTTAGTAATGTGCCTGTCCTTTTGGGTAAGCATCAGCATTATCCAACAGTATTTTAACTTCAAAGAGGAGACCGTAGCACCATAGCAGTGATGCTAATTCTTCACCTCGGTATGAAAATTATAGAAATGTAATATTTTAATATAAGCCACATCTGCAAACATATTTTTTGCATGTTACTTGCAATTTTCAAAACATCTTAGCTTTATGACTTGCCACTAAGCAGTGATTAGAGATTATGTTTCTTATGTATAAAAATCCTAAAAAAAACTAAGACCATTCCTGACTATACATAGATGATAGACTTTACATATCTCTAATAAATAAGATGGGAATGATTTTACTTTGAAGGTGAGTTTTTACTTAATGATGGTTTGCTAGGTGTTAAAATTATTTATTAGACATTCATGTGAAATAAAGATTTGGTATTATGTACTGGATTTTGCACTGCATTTCAAGACTAAATGTTTCATCGTACATTGGAAATAATACTACTGATAACAAGTGATAAGGCTTTCTGAAATTGTTTTTATATGTCAGTTATTCCAGCAGGATGCAGTGGGGCAGACAAAAAGTTTTAGATGTTCCATACAAGTTAAGAAGGTTAGAATGGTATGTAGAATCTTGATTAAGACACTACAAATAGGCAGCCTTAGTAAACTCACAAACTTTAGTATATTTGTGGAAGGTATGAGAGGTTGACTTGTTTAGCTACTCATCAGAGCTGATGAATATGCAGTCTTGGTATACCAAAATAGTTTTGGGAGTGCATTTTTGATCACGGGCCACTATACCACTTTCTAATACTGACTTGGAATAATACACAGTCAGGAGACTATTTGACGTCCTGAACTAAAGTGTTACCCTGTTTAATTGGGAGTAAATTATATGGCACTGATTGAGAAAGCAGCAATGACTGAGAACAGGGACACTTCCGGAACTGTTTTGTAGTCATGTGAGTGGGCAGGAGAGGATGAAGAAGATGAGTTGAGGTAAGTGAAATGTTTTTCTTTTTCTATAGCATCTTTATCATTCTCAACAAGCAACTTTCCTGCCATTGGATTACTTGTGTTTTTTGCACTACTTAATTTATTAAGTTTATATTACAGAGATATTTTCTTGAAAGGAGGTCTTGCAAAGTCCTACTTTCAAAGGGGGCAATAGAGGATTATGGTTCTATTGTCTGGTGTAATCCAGTTATAGTTAATTTGCCCTTGATTTTCACCAGATGTCAACAAGTGGGGTATGTTGGTGGACTCACTGAGACATGCAAATAAAATACTATTACTATTATGTGTTGTTGTACACTTGGATAGGATTGCTGAGTCCCAACAGCAGGTTATTAAATATGAAGTACTGGTAAACTATGAGCTAAAGAGGTCTGTAGTTCATAGGAATGGATGAAATATTGGAGTATTTGATACTGAAATAGAAGTTAGCCTGTTGTATAAAATATTGTAGGTATGAATTATTATAGCACTGCAGTAGCAAGACTTTGGCTCAGAACCATTGTGGAAGATAATAGAGGAATTTATGTCAATATTAGTGGGATACATATTTTCTTTTTCTTGTGTCCTGTTCTGCAATTCTGTAGTTATGTTTAAGGTATATTAATAATGGAAATAGTTCTGGAGTGGCAGGAGAGTAAGAGATGGAAAGGTGCTCTGTATTTACAGAGTCATAGTTAGGTCACTTGGCACCCTGATTCTTCTCCAGAACTGGCAATCCCCTCAATCTAAGGTTGAGGACCAAAAAAAGTACAAAAAAATATGAAATCACTGTAGCAAAGAGCTCTTAGCTAACACATTGTTGTTTGGTGTATTACTAACTGTAACTAGGAGATTGTATAAGCTCTTCATTGCACCCATTTAATACATTCATTTAAGAAGCTGCAATATTACCCTCAGCTTCTTAAATAAATGTCAGTACTCCATTCATACTTCCCAAGGTTACACATGGAGTGGCCTCTTCCTATGTACTACCCTAGGTCTTATACCGGAATCAGCTACCTCCTTCACCCTACCCTAGTTCTTACACCTGGCAGCCACATCCTTCACCTTACCCTAGTTCTTATACCTGGCAGCCACCTCCTTCTTCCTACCCAGGTTCTTACACCTGGATCGGCCACCTCCTTCATCTTACCCTAGGTTTTACACATGGAACAGCCTCCTTCTAAGCCAAATCATAGTTCTTAGACCTGGAACAGTCACTTCCTTCTATCTTAGTTCTTACACCTGCAGCAGACACCTCCTTCACCCTCTCCTAGTTCTTATACATGAAGCAGCCACCATTTTAGTTCTTACACCTGGAAGAGCCTCTTTCTATACCCTACCCAAGTTCTTACACCTGCAGTAGCCACCTCCTATGTCCTACCCTACTTATGTCTCTGAGATTTTAAGATGAAGTGTTAGGACAGACTAATAAAGACCAGAGTACATTAGGGTATATTTTTATGTATGATTGAGTATATTATTGGTAGTGATGTGTTATGCACATTTATGCAAACACATTCCTCTATACATACGCTGGTTATTTGACTGTTAATTTGGATTCCATCAGTGAAAGTTGATGCAAAAAATCTGTACAAACTATACATTATACCTTTTCTTTTTCTTTTTTTATCTATATTAAACAAATGGTTAACAATATAAATCCAGTGGATGCATAGTTCATTTCCAGGGGTGATCCACCTGCAGTGTCTGGCTTACTGACTTTCTCAGAGTTGCACACAGGCAAATGGAGGCTGTGGAAATTAACTCAGGACTGCTGCAGGGTTTAGAACTAGAAGCAACCCTCTGCATTCATAGACTGAACATTCTCTCCTTTTATTGACCACTCATTGAGGAAAAGTAATATAGTACTGTTTTCAGTTAGCAATTTAAGTAAAGAATATAAAGGTTAACTGATGACTGTATACATATATATGGCTTACCATCAAAATGTTGAAACGCATCTGTGCAAGTGTTCAGACTGCAGTACTTAAATGCTGAAATTTGAAATAATTTTTCCCCATAATGTCGAACATGGTAAAACTGGAGTTCAACATTTGCTATTTCCAGGAGTTTTGTGCAAAAACCCATTTGCAGTCTGGGACATAAAATGGAAATAGAGTTTTGGCACTGCAGATTCAGTAAAACAATTTCTGACATTACGAAACCTTGAAATCAACCTTTCGCAGAAGTGTCAGTTGAATGGATGTGTTTCAACATTTTGATGGTAAACCTATATATATATATATAGATATATATATATATATATATATATATATATATATATATATATATATATGGATTCACTTCATAACACCGAAATACCAAAACACTGAAAATGAGAAAACTTCATAATATGGAAGCCCAAAATACTGACAACTCAAAATCCTGAATGTCAAAATACTGAAAACAGATAAGATACATATACTGACTGCAAACAACAAAAAACTAATTACATTCCTTCAAAGTGCAGTATTGGAGTTGATATATTTAAGTAGCAGGGGGTGTGGGGGTACAGCCCCCACATGGCGGGTGTAGGGGGGCTTGCCCCCTGCTTATACTTGGTGGAAAGTAATATGATTTATCTTATGTAAACTCAGTATATGTATGCTGTATGTCTTCAGTATTTCGAGTTTCAGTATTGTGAGTTTTCAGGATTTTGAACTTTCAGGATTTTGGTTTCAGTGTTCTGAGTTTCAGTATTGTGATATTTCAATGTTATGAAGTGAATCCATATATATATATATACATATATATATATATATATATATATATATATATATATATATATATATATATATATGGGTATGTATCACTACACCTAAAACTCATTTCACCTAAACTAATTTTACCAAGACCATATCACCTAAAGTTCATTTCACCTAAAACTCATTTCACTTAAAACTCACTTCACTGACAAGTAGTACAATAAGGCAAATCAAAGGTATATGTCCTTTTCTCCACTGTAGTGTGATCTTGGTGTTAGTATATATAGTAAGGGGGGGTGCAGCCCCCCACCTAGTTGGCTTTTACCAAATAATGTAAAACAAAACCAGACAACATAAAACCAAAATAACTGGAGGGTACACCCCCCACGCCTCCCAATGTGGGGGGCTGCACCGCCACACCCCTCTAACTATATATACTAACACCAGGATCGCACTACAGTGGGGAAAAGGACATATACCTTTGATTTGCCTTATTGTACTACTTGTCAGTGAAATGAGTTTTAGGTGAAATGAGTTTTAGGTGAAGTGATACATACCCACATATATATATATATATATATATATAGATCTGTGTCAGAAGATCGAAAGTTCAAAAGGCCGAAAATAAAAATTCTAAAACTCAAAATATCAAAAATATTTTTAATGCAGGGGCAAACTCCCCTGCACCCCTCATGTGGGTGCTGTGCCCCCCACCCCCCTGCTAAATAAATATACCAACTCCAATATCGCACAACACTGGAGAAAGGGCAAATCCCATTTTTATTGTTTTGAGTTTTAGTCTTTTGAGCTTTCACTCTTCTGAAGGGGATCCATATATATATATATATATATATATATATATATATATATATATATATATATATAAATATGTATGGGTCTACTTCATATGTTCGAAATGTCGGAACATCGAAACTCTGATCATCGCAGACCAGAGTACTGAAGTTCTGAAATATCGAACCAACGACAAAAAACATTTTAAATGTACAAACTTCTGATCTCACGTCACCCCCCACGCCCTCTGCTACTTAAATATACCAACTCTGAGACTGCACTACAGTAAAGAGAATGGGGAAGTTCCCATTCGGCACTGTACATCGATCTTCATTCACAAGGTTTGATATTATGGAGCTTCGATCCTCTGGTCTTCGATGATCAGAGGTTCAATCTTCCTGAATTTCAAATTTATGAAGGGGCTCCATATATTTATGCTTGCACTATTTTTCGAACAGTCAAGCTAATAAGTTGATTGTAAAATGCAATCATTTCTGCAAAATAAAAAGGCAGTTAAGAAACAAATACCTAAGTAGGTATACAGGATGAATTTCTCTGAGTAGGTAAATTGAAAAAAGAATGTGATTTCTTCTAACACAATGATCATATATGAGGGCATCTTGTGTACTGCAGATGCTTAAAACAAAATAAAAGAATGTAATTGCCATTTTAATTTAAACAAGCCAATACAGAATGAATACTGGTATAGAAAATAATAAAGACGCACACAGTCAGGACACAGTAGTTTAAATAATGAACCTGTAACTGGCAGAAGAGTGTATAATGATGCATCATGCATATCACATGCATACTCCTATATGTGTGCGGGCGTGTGTATGTGTGTGTGCATTAGACTTTGAGGAACTTGCTCATTTTGCAAAGAGGATGTTTATTTAATAGTCATAGGAAGTGCAGGATATGAATCTATTATGCTGGGAAATGAAAAAAAGTGTGTGTGGGGTGATGTGGATAGGCTTCTCAATAGTTCTCCTGTTGTAATCAGGGAATAAACATATTAATCTTAGGAGGCTATCACACTGGGGCATTTCATTTGATCTGAGTCATAGGAAGTGCAGATATGAATCTATTATGCTGAGGAATAAAAAAAAAAGTGTGTGGGGGTGATGTGGATAGGCTTCTCAATGGTTCTCCTGTTGTAATCAGAGTATAAACATATTAATCTTAGGAGGCTATCACACTGGGACAGATGAAATGCTAACATAAACAAATCACAAAGCTTTTAACTAATAATGTACTCAAAACTATGCACCATGGGTGTAATGTTTGAAAAAAATTATCTATGTCACCACAGAAGCAGCTGTGGTGACCATAAAGCAGAGACAGCTGTGAAGGGCTGCATTACTTGTTGATTTCTGTACAGCACTATACAAAATAGTTTTCTCTGATACTATTCGAGGAGAAGTTTTAAATACTTGTGTGAAGAAGAAGAAAGCACATCTCGAAGCCTAAATCAGTGTGACTGTGGAATATGAATGAAAAATACATACATACATACATACAGACACTGAAATTGTATGTGAGGGATATGGTGTTATGGGAGAAGCCCTATGTGGCTGACAATCCATATGTAAAGTTGAATTTTTATGACAGTAAGAAACTAGAAGTGACAGTACAAGGCATTGACAGGCTGGTTACAACTGAGAAGCTACTAAAATTGCTGGTAGATGCCAATTTTTTTTTGCTACAGAAATTAGTACAGGGAATGGCATAAAGCTGCTTCTGAAATGGATATTAATGCTAACCTAAAATTCCATAAATTCAGGGAAGTACCCTTAATGTTTAGGCCTAAGATCAATTTGGAGCCAATAAGGCTAGAATGTACTAGACTACATTCCAAGTGGAGTAAGTGGGTCACACCTAGTGTTTCCATGTTTAAAAGAGGCAAAAGCTGAGATTCATACATGCAAAGACTTGAAGAACAATATCAATCTAGTGCTATCGATATTACAATATTCCTTGCTAAGAAGAGAGGACATATTCATATTTCTAACAGGAAATAGAGTTTCATGAAAACTGACTTACCAAAGGCATAGGTTAGCATTACTCTCCATTTCTGAAGCAGCATTATGCTATTCCCTGTGCTAATTTCTGTAGCAAAAAAAATGTTTGGCATCTACCAACAATTTCAGTAGCTTCTCGGTTATAATTAGCCTTTTATCAAATGGAACCAGTGATGTTTTGTTGCTTGTACTGTCACTTCCAGTTTCTTAATGTCATACAAATTCAACTTTCCATATAGACTCTCACCACATAGGGCCTCTGCCATCATCCCATATCCCTCACATACAATTTCAGTGTCTGTATGTATGCATGCATGCATTTTTCATTCATATTCCACAGTCACACTGATTTAGCCTTTGGGATCTGCTTTCTTCTTCTTCACACAGATCTTAACAAAGCTTACCCATTAATATGCATAAAAGGTTATTTCTTTACAACCCTCCTGTTTTCTAGAGTGACATTTGTGTCAGCTGTCTGACAGAAGACGAGACAAATTGCTCAAAGGAATTCTGAATACATAATATTACATTGATGATAGGCTAGTGCTTGTTCAGAATGTTAAGGACCATCATGGTAAACAGTACAGGTTCTTGGATAGTCTAAGTGAAAATGAACTTAGAATTAACAGCAACATATGCTATTTTTTCATGGAATAAAAATGTCTTATTCTAAGCATGTGACTGACAAAATTTGGCATAAAAACTCACAAGACAGAATACAAGCATCATAAAAGCTACTCAAGCCTAAGAATACATTGTAGTTGAGATTGTCTTGGACTGATGAAGTATTACCATCAATCCTCCTGAGTCTTTTGACATTTTTGTATCTGTTGAATTCCCTGTGTCAGAACAGATACTTTTGCAGATATATGCAGCACTGTGGATATGGGCCTTCTTGGCAGCACAGAAAGTTGTCACATAAGACGAAATGCTTACCCACTTCAATCATGTTTTACCTCTACAACTAGCACATGATGCTTTATCAAATGGAACCAGTGATGTTTTGTTACTTAAATTCCCAGATGGTAAGGAAAAGTCCATAACGTTTACTTCATCATCACTGCTGAAAATTGAAAGAAACTATGCGCAATTCAACAGCTGAGCCCATTGCCTCATCTGTTGAGAGAGTTCAAGTTTAATCCATATCTATAAAGAAATACAGCCACTGATATGGTTCCCTATCACGCTGTCGCAAACACAGGTTGTTGAATGCATCTTTGTTGAACAGTAAAGCGAGAAAAGGCAAAATAGTGGAGTGGCTGTTCAGCAAATTCTTTCCCTGGGAAAGAATTCGTTTGGCTGCTTTAGCTACTTTGCCTTTCCGGTACTGTAGTGTGATCTCAGAGTTGGTATATTTAAGTAGGGGGTGTGGGGTGTGGGGGGCACTTTGTTTCAGAACAGCGATTGTTTTCCATTGGAAAATAATCGCTGTTCTGAAGTTTCGACATTGTAAGCTTTCGCTTACATGGGGTCGGCTATCTGTCGTTCGCTCTTTGTGCGATATGATAATATAGACCCACTGATATCCACGTTTAACTTCAGAAAAAAAGGTGTGCCTAATGACAACTGCTTTCCTGCAAAGTTGGATTTAATTCCTATGCACTTTTTCAAATGATATTAAATACAAAGGAACCAAGCAACATAGAAATGCTGATGGTTTGTCTCGTCTACTTTACTGGAAACTAGAACAGCTAAGTATCATGAACCCTCTGGATATATTATATAATCTTTAGTTACACAGTTATCAGTAATGAATGGTTTTATCCAAAGAGAAATCAGGAATGACCCAGTGCTTTCTTAAGTGCATGATTTAATTGTAAAACGATGGTCTAAGAGTCCTAATGTGCTCTATTCCACTTAAACAGAAAAAAACAGCCTGACAGTTTAGCTCAGAGAATTAATACAGCTAGAGAACTTCATATTGTAGTAATGAGTTTGATTCTCTGAGCATCCACTTGCAAATGATGTGATCTTATGCAAAACTCTCTGCAAAGTGGCACATGCCTAGCAGTATTACCTAGTTATCAAATAAATAAAATCTTAGTGTTCCAAGGCAAATTATTTTATATAACTAGCATTGCAATTCCATGAAAAATATATATATTGATTATTACCTATGACGGATACCATGGTATGGTAAAAATAAGTCTTTTAAATGAAGTTTTATTTGTTGGCCTGGCATAGGCAAACAAACTGAGGACTTAGGTGAAAAGTACATGGGATGTTAAATGGTTCAGAATGTGCCACAACAAGCATCACTAAACCCCCGTCAATGGTTTACAAGACCCTGGGAGTATTTTCATGTTGACTTTGCTGGCCCCTTCATGGACACTGTATTCCTAATTGCAGTGAATGGGCATTTCAAAGGGATGGAGGCTGTCTGCATGGAGACAATTTTAGTCTTAAGGACTATGATCAAAAGAAAGAAGCTACCTTTGCAAACTGTGTTAGCGGCTCATGCTTTTGCATCAGTAGAATTTAACACCTTCATCAGACAAAATGCAGTGAAATATCACTCACTGCTCCATCATTTAGACTCTGTTGAGCTGACAGAAAGATCTGTGCAAAATTCAAGAAGGCTATGAAAGACATGCAGTCATACAGCAAAGCCTTGCAACATAAAGACAGACAATTTTTTTTTTGATTGCACAGATGCAAATCACATAGCCAACTGTTATGCTGTTTCTGAATAAAGTTTTGTTTCAGGACTGAACTTGCTAAACATGATATCAGAAGCCAAATATATGAACAATGCCAGCATATGTATAAGACACCATTAAGAAGTTTTACTTTAACCAAAATGTCAGCAAGAAATATTAGAACTGTCACATGGTTTCCAGAGCACTTTGTGATGGGTACAAGGATCTTAATTTATAACACTGATGTAAAACATGGAAAATAGAGATGATATAATAACCACATAAGAAGTCCCAGACAGCTTGCGTCTTGAAACCTGTTGCACACACAGTCCATTTTGAAAGAGACAGACGATAATCGACTCCTTCCTACAGGGTAAACTCCAGACTGCTGCCTTGGCCAGAGAAGGATAAATGGACAGCTGTAGACACCAAGGTCAGTACCGACTGCACCAGGAGACTACCAGTGCCATATCACCAGAAGGATGTCAAATGTCAGACTGCATTCCAAGACCCAATGGAAAAAATGTTCAGAGGCATTCTTTACCACTGACTGGTAGCACTGGCGAAAATAGGAAAGCTTAGAAGGAAAATTCAAGTGAGCATTTGTGTGTTGAAATGCCAAGAAGCAAAATGCTCCTGAGATAATGTCTTGAACAGTCGAGACTCCCAGATACAGTTAATCTGTGAGGCAGGAGACACACATTAATCATTACCTGATAAAAAATGGGGATGCAGGGTATCAATTAACAACAAATGACATCCTCACATCTAGAAACTTACTTAAATTGTGATGTTTCTTAAAGAAGCAAACATTTTCCTTAAGGGAAAACAGAAGTACAGGGGAAAGAAAGTTTATATATACATATCTGAAGCCCATGCATATTTTTGTATACAATGTTCAAGCTTCTTTAAAGACTTGTTAAATAGTACCTCTGTGTATTAATATTTCTTATGCAGCAATATCAATGATGTGCTAGGTAAATACTTAACAATGTTCTTCTGCAAAAGAGTTCTGAATGGGGAAAGAAGACTTTCTGTAAGTTACCTGAGTTTAATACTTGTAACTAATTTTTAACAGAGCTTCTAGTGCCTTTGCCTTGAATATCTAGTCTATTAAAATACATCATAGCACTTTTCTATATTCCCTACTGGAAACATCAGCAAATGTGGAGATCGTGCCACTGTTTTAGTAGCTGTCTGATCATTCAATCAGTTTGAAAGTACGTTATCAACAAGCTAGTCACTATGGAAACCAGGGGGGTGGTTAGCTGAACTAACAGGCAAATGTGGATCAGGTGTATGCAGGTTGACAGCAAAGAAGACATTGTGGAATAGAAATTGCATTCTGCTAGAGTTGCATCTTACATGGTCAGCCAGACAAGGGAAATGCACTCCCATAGTGACCATGTGTCATAGCACCTGATGTGTATCAATGCTACTTGTGTTACTTCCTGCAGGAGATTTCTGCAATCTAACTCAGCACAAGCAGGCTTATTTAATCTAAATCTGTGATCACAAATATATAGAATAATGTACTGCAACTCTGTATATAAATCAGAAATGTACGTCTCTGCATAATATGTTGGACTGGCTCTCTAATTAATATAAAACTAACAGAGCAAGGCTGCCAGCTAAGAAGTTCACAGTGAATTTTTAGAAATAGTTAATCCACCGAGACCCCCATAATTGTGACTAAGGTTAATATCAGGAGAGAAGTGGAAAAGCAATACAAACTGCATGCTTAACCTGTTAGGAAACAACTCCTATGTGAGTTTGGTTGGCTCGTCGGAAGAACGTCACTGTGCTAAATCAACGTTACCTAGCAACAGCAGGAAAATTTCTGACTCTGTATTTGACATTTGTTTTAACTCATGCTGCCTTTTAAAAAAGAGTAATTTTAACCTGCTTCTCAAAAATGTGTAGCTTTTCAAAAAATGTAAGGTTTATTGGATTTTTTGAGGGATCTTAGGTATTAGTAAGTTATTGCAAGGAGGGACAGAAGAAATATTTAAAGTGGTATAGAATACCACAAGCCCAAGGAATAGAGATAAAATATGAAATAGAGAATTCTAGGATTTAAATCAAAACACCTGAGAACCAAGTCTGCAAGTTTACACAGATGGGTATACAGATAATTAGTAAATGCTAGAAAATGTTACGAGGACAGCAACATTTTTTTATGATTTTGTAGCTCTAAGGCTGGAACAGAGAGTAAATAAAATGCTTCATGTAGGAGTGCACCTTCATTATAAAGGCTGTTGATTATATCACCTCGTTGAATCTTGTACCCTTGGAGGAAGAAGAAATATTCCAATTAAGATATGGTCTGTGGTATGGCATTTAATGTCATAGTTATAGTATTTTTATTTATTTACATGTTTCATTTTATAGAGAATGACCCATTCAGAAAGCTCCATACTTCAAATATAGGAAATGTTTTATTACAGTAGACAGTCAACCTAAGCATTATTACTCTGAAATATGCAAGGAAAGTGAAATATCCGAGGAAAACACATGAAAATAAATGAATAACATTTGGTCTGCCCTGGTGAAAGACATCTGCAGTTTCATTCATGGTTCTTCCTGGCTGTCTTTTTGATGATTTTTCTGGTCATGAATTAGTGACTAATGGGTTGATTAAGGGGTCTACCAATAAGCTTGGTTCAGTTTATCAAAGTTGGGGGTCCCATTTCTGTTATGTGACTGGTGCATGAAAGTCAGAAATAGTGGCACACAGAGTAGCCATGTTAGTCTCAGTAGCCATGGTCTCGGGGTCATATTCTTGAGATATTTTACTGTCTGTTGTTGTCAAAAGTCATCCGGTTGTGCTGCCACAGATAACAGTCTACCATCTCATGACTCCTGCTGTTCATTTCTGTTATGTTATTCCCATTGCTACTTGATGTAGTAACCCTTGTATGATAGCCTAACACTTGGTTTGTTTTAGAAACAAGTCTTTTCCCCACCACTACTCAGGTGGTCGTATTTTTATTCAGCTGCACACTTTATTTACGATTTCTGTTCATCAACAACATATGCAAAACTCTTCATGTGATATACCAAACTGCCTGAAGTCATGTTGTGCTTTTCTCTAGGGCAAAAAGCTACCAATTAAAGGTAAATGGCCAAGACCACAAAATATAACTCTTTATTCAGATGTTCGTCCACAGAGATCTCATCTCAGCTTGGATGAAAAACTCTGGGCAAACCTTTGGTCTATTTTTGCACTTTGAAAAATATTGCCTCTTAAGAAGGACCCATTGATATCTCTTTCACTCTCTGTCTCTCTCTCTCTCTCTCTTTATATATATATATATATAGACACACACACACACACACACACACACATATATATATATATATATATATATATATATATATATATATATATATATATATAAAACACACACATGCAATCAGTTTGTTATATGACTGCCTAATCTGCCTAGTGTCCCATCACCAGATGAGTATCTTTTTTATTATGAATACTACATACAATGTTTTTAGAGCATCAAACAGAAACATGCAGAGAATGCTTTTCTTCAAAATGACTAGCCCAACTCCAACTGAGTAGCTCCTGTACTGTGAAAAATTTGTAGATGTTTATCATACTGATAACTGCTGCAGATGCCTTAGCTAAATGGGTTTTATACTGGCAAGGATATTACAGTAGTCCAGTTTCCAAAGCTTCAGATTGCCTTCCATGCACCCTAACTGTTAGGCAGCTTGAGGTGAGCTGTCTAAAATTCCAGCTTGGCACAAAGCCCTTCTGAGCTTTGCTGTCACCAAACAGTACATTCCTCTGAGGCTTTTGATGATTGACGGTCAGCTTCTGCTTTCCTTTACTGGTCAGATAAAATCCCTTTCGGAGAAAAAACTTCCATTTTCTTACTTTTGATGATGTTTTATTACTTTTTTCTTCAGGAAAGTTATTTTAAAGCTGGGGTGTTATGTTGTAATAGACTGTCTTGAGATTGTAGCATACTTTTAAATGGTGCATCATTCTTTCTGTCAGTGTAAAACTGTTATAAAGTAACTGGAAATATTTTTCTGTGGAGAAGTTGTATTTATCTTTCTTTTGCAGAGTTAGCATAGTGTTTTAAAATGCTTTTTACTGTGTTTTTCTGTAAAAAAAGTGTTTTTTGTGGACTGGTAGTGTTTACCAGTAATTGCTGTTTTTCTTCCCCAGGAAAGAAGCATTATTTTCAACTTGACCCTGGAACAGAACTACTGGTCCCATGGTCATTCCTTCTTCCCACCACAAAAAAGAACAAATAGCAAACAGCTTTTGCCACCACATCATGCTAGCAATTTGCATCAGCTGCAGGTAGGTGATTCTGCTGTGGTCATTTGTTGTACCCCAGACAATTTATCTTTTACTCTGGATCCCTGTGGTGTAGCTTCTATAGCAACTATTGACTAGGGGTTAGCCATGTCCTCTGTACCCGTTGGAGACCCTCAGTGGGCAAGGGAGAGCCAATCTTGTTGGTCCTGGGAGAGAGAGAACAGGAAAAAATTCCCTGTTGTGTCAGAATGCTGTATTCATCTCTGGAGAAGCAGCTGGTGGTATTAGTAACACAGGTGGCCCCATTTTTCCTGTCAAAAAGAAACAGAAAACCAAACATATGCCTACTACTCCTCAAATTTCTTTGTATAGGAGTAGTTTACTGGGTCTGGCTCAGGGTTTAATTCAGCTATTGCTCCTTCTTGCAAAGTAGTTTCTGGTAAAAGGAAGAGGGGTTCCTCTTTTCCTGAAGAGATTTAAGATTCTGCATATGAACAGGAAGATGCAGGGATGGATACAAGTTTTTTTCCTCAGATTTCTGATTCAGACTCAGAAGAGAGCTCATGTTCTGATTCTCCCTGTGTGAGGTTCTCTTTCTCTAAGACTGTGTGTGTTCTGAATTTAATCTGGATGCCATTAGTTTAAATTACAAGTTTTTTTTTCAATGTCAAATGTATATATTGGTACAGTCTCAAAGTTCTGGCCAGATCTGGATATGTGATGTAATCTGAGAAATAATTATCTGGTCTGTAATGAGTTAATAATATCAGTGAGTACCTGTATTATATATATTAAGACAAATACAAGTGACAACATATAATGTTATAGAAATATTAGTAATATATATAATTCTATGTGAAGAGAATCAAAGGCAAAAGGTAGTTACTAACAACATTTTAGAATTATATGACATGCAGAAACGTATTCTCAAATCATAATATTACATGTGAAGAATATTCTTGCTCTTGTTCAATCTGAAACTGTTGTTATTATTTATTGGACTGTCTGAATTAATTGTTTTATCTTTACATATCATATTAATATTGCAGAGAAAAGATTTGCCATTATTAATTGACTAGTATTATTACATAATAACAGATCAATCTGCCATTTTACACATACTAACTTGTTGTTTGCATGTAACATTTATTCTAGTGGAGAATAAGATATGTGAAGTTTGTGACTATGACATACAAAAATCCTTTATTGTGACTAGGAATTGGGATTTACATCTCAGATAGTTGTCATATGGATTCTTCTAGTCTCCCAGTGACATCTGTTAACAAATAGAGAGGCGCACCTGGTCCACATTCATTCAAAGGAGAGAAGTAGTATAAAGTAAGAATTATGTTACTTTCCCAAAAGTTTTTATGAATCAGTGATAAAAATTGATTATATATTTAAATATTTTTTTCGTTAATAAGTATTGTAATTTGGGAGATATGGTGACTGATGGAGAAAATTACAATTTTGTTTTATTAATAATATATTAAATATTAAATATTTTTTTCGTTAATAAGTATTGTAATTTGGGATATATGGTGACTGATGGAGAAAATTACAATTTTGTTTTACTAATAATATAACATATGACCCTGTGTATAGTAATACATATTATTAGCAAGTCTATATTACAAATTTGCTAATCTGATATGACAAAACAAGTCTGTTACGTTTTAGACACATGCTTAGCTTAAACTATCTTCTTGTTTGAGCTATTCTTTTCAAACTTATATTATTTAATTAAGATCATCTCCTTTATACATATCTATCTGTAGAGCTGAATTTAACATAGTGTGGTTGGTTATGACGGTTAGTCTGATAGATCAATGTTTATCTATAAGACTAGGAATTTTGTTAATCCCATGTTTAATATTGAAAATGTTCACTTATAATGTTAATTTATTTTATATAATATTACTTGAATCTTTCTTTTTTCCCAAGCCTGAATTAGCATTTATTAAATTCCAAAATATAATTAATTCTAAATTGTCTAAATCACTTAACTTTGTCACAATCAATATATTACTTCAAGTAGCAGAGAGTTTTTGTTGGGTTTAGTAACAAATATTAAAAACAGTCTTATACATCCCTTTATATATAATTATAGAACTAACCTTACTTTCTCTAATCACTAATGGTCTAAATAATCCAAGGAAAATATCAAACTTGATAAGATATCTAAATATAAACAAAATGCAAGTCTTTTTTTTCAAGAAACTCATTTCAAAACATCCAAAAGTAACATATAGAATCCTGGCAATTATTTAACATTTGCTCATTTCTCTTATAAAACCAAGACTGAGGGGTAATGATTATTTGGAGGAAAATATCATTAATCCTCAAATTATCCACAAATATGAAGTTCAAAATGAACTTCTATTGCTTGTTATTTTGAAATTCAATAATAGAATCTGGACATTGGACAAGTTCTATTGGTTTTCTGGCATGGGGTAAAAAATTAGATCTTATCACAAATATTTATAAGGGGAATTTAATAATAGGTGGAGACTTCAATTGCATTGTAGATAATTCTGATACTACTAAAAATAGAAATTTAAGACTCACTTCCACTGAAAATTTTCTTAAAAATAGATTGAATCACTTCACTTACTTGATGCATTTAACATAAAAGAAACCAATTCATTGAAGTTTCCACACCAATACCATTGCTTTGGTACTCAAACAAGAATAGATAGATTATTTGTTTCTTAAGATTTATTTTTAAAAATTGCATATTTTACCATATTCCCTTGCCTTGTATCTGATCATTATTCCTTCTTCCTTAAGTTTCAAATGGAGTATAAAAGGTTAACATTTACAACTAGGATTCCATCACAAAAATGAAAGACCTCCAATCTTGACTTGTTTTGGAATTAAAATTATTTCTGGAAACAAACTATACACCAGATATTAACATAGTTATAATCTGGGATATGTTAAAAGCTTATATTTCTGGTAAAATTCTTACTTGGTTCAAAAAAAATTAAAGAATGGGATTCAAAACTACAAAATATCCAGTCTCAGATTTTATTGATTAAATTTAGTTTGACCAAAAATACTCATGAGGATAAAAAGAAAATAGAGGAGCTAAATAAGAAATATATTGACATTTTATCCCACAAGACAAGTACAGCATTAAAAAGATTAAAAATAAAATCCTATGCTTTAACATCCAAACATATGCAAAATTAATCAATTAGAGTTTAAATGCAATCTAAATCAAATAATATTGTTAAAATAGTACATGAAGGCACAAAAAAGAAAGTATCTGACATAGGAGACACTCTTGATGCATTTAAATATCATTATGCACATCATTATACATCTATTAATTTAGAAGAGAAACTGTCAACTTAGATCTATCATTCTCTAATTTTAGGACAATTCCAGAAAAATTAAAAATAGATCTTCAATAACAAATTACATACAAAGAAGTCACAGATAAAATTAAGAAATTTAAACCTGATAAAGTACCAGGAATGGATGGTCTAATTATACAAATGTGTAATCCTTTTCCCCTCATCTATCACTTCTGTTTGCCATAAAACTTTAATTGAAGTTCAAACTCAAGGTAATATATCCCCATCTTGGTGATATTTGTTGATTACTCCCATTCTAAAAGAAAACAAAGATCCTCAATACTGTAGCTCTTACAGACCAATCTCTCTTCTAAATAATGATATAAGATCTTTATGTCCATTCTTGTTTATAGAATAAAAATTCCGCTGTTCTATATAATCAATGATGATCACTGAGGATTTATACATAATAGACACACTCATAATAACATCAGAAGAATATTAACTCTTATTGTATTTCTAAATAGAGGTACTATAGAAGCTTTAATAACTGGATTAGATATTGAAAAGGCTTTTGATTCATTAAACTGGGATTATCTGTTAAAAAATCTAAATGTTTTTGATTTTTCTCCTTCTTTTATTCTACTTATAAAAACATATATAAGAACAATTTAGCTTATGTCAAACTGGGACATTTTACTTCAGAATCTATCCCCTTAACTAATGGCACTAAACAAAGTTGCCCCATGTCTCCTATTTTGTTTTCCCTTGTAATTGAAATTTTTGCTATATTAATTAAAATTAACCCAAACATTAATGATATTGATTAATGGCATTGATGTATATAACCAATACAATTCTAAACTAATACTATTTGCAGATGATATAGTGCTTGCATTGCCTAACTTAAAAGTAGTCTATCAGAATTAGAATTTTTTAATAAAACAATTTCAATCAATTTCTGGTTTACAATTTAATAAACTAAAATCAAATTATATGTGCCTAAATAAAAAGGGAAAAATACAAGTTGGTAAAAATTATATTACTGGTAAACAAGTAGATTGTCTTGATTATTTGGGAATTGTCTTATGTAATACTATATTGAAGACAATGGTTACCAGTTATAACAATATTATAAATATAATTAAAAAGCATACAAATAAATGGAATAAAATATTCATTTCCTTTGAGGATAGGCTAGAACTAATAAAAATGATTCTTCTTCCAAAAACATATATATATATATATATATATAGCACAGACCTTTTATATGCCTCCTGAAAATTACTTCCTTAAAGACATATATAAGCTTCTATGAAAATGTCTTTGGTTCCCTAATAGAAATAGAATCACTTTTGCACACCATAGCAGACCATGGGATCAAGGAGGAATAAAATTTCCAGATATTGAATCTTATATCAAAACCTAAATAATCAAAGTAATTCTAAATTGGGTTGATCCAAATTATACCTCTAATTACAAATCTTTACATTTAAAATATTACAAAACGAAAATAATTTTTTAATCAACCTCCATTTAAATGATCGGTCTAATAAATTCTGGCCTCTCATGTGTTATATTGTACAATATAACATGCCAAAACTGATGAAACTAAACTCTATAAATTTTTATCTTTAATAACTTTAGGAAATTTATTAAGGCTAATATAGACATTAAAATATGGTTTGAATTATTAATATTCTTTAATATCCCAAGGACATTTTTAACAAGATACATAAAAATACATTTATCTTATGGGAAGCCAAAAATTTCATTTGTTGGCAGCAATGTATTAAAGATATTAAAGTATTGGACTCCCAGCATATTATGAAAAACTTGAATTTGTCATCTCAAGATTGGTAACTCTTACAAAGCATTTTAGCTCACTCTCAACATCTTTGCAAAATAATTAGTAATTCTTCCTTTAAAGATAAACTCAAGTTAATAAATTATTTATACAAAGTCTTCTATAATGACTGCAACACAGATAACATTACCTCAAAAATATATAAAATATTAATAAACTACAAAACAAAACCTCATCATAAATACTGGCATCATATTACTACGGTATAATTTCCTCACTTATCTCTAGAAAATAAATCTAACATCTTATTATCTCTCAAATTTACATCATGGTCACAATACTGGAGAAAATACACTTACAAATTCATACATACAGCGTTTTAACATCAGAGTTTGTTTGTTTGTGTCTTTCAGCTTTTCCCAGTTAGGGGTCGCCACAGCGGAACTCCGGTCCGCTAATGATTGGCAGTAGATTTTTACGTGCTGGCTCAAACGGGCAATGTCTAACTGTGAGTCGACAATGCTACTGCAGCACCAACACCACAGCCGTTTTAACACCAGAATAGATAGCTAAATTTAGCAACTCTAAGAATATCTATTGTTGGAGATGCTCACAAATTTGTAAAGCTGACTGGTTACACATATTTTTATGATTGTCCTAAACTAAAACAATTATGGACTATTATAGATAATTTTTTAAAAGCTCTGTTTTCTGACTTATTCATACTACTCAAAGTGTTAGTTTTATTCAATATTAATGATGATTACTCTTTGGAAAAAAAGTATTTTTTTTTACTATGGACAATACTTGCAACTGCTAGAAAACGTATTTCCAGGAAAAGGAATTCCAATGTTTCTCCACTTCTTGAAGATTTCCTTTCTTTATTGAAAGGAACAGTGCTTAAGGAAACTAAGGTTAGAGAATTCAGGATTTACCCCAAATCATTTGTCAACAACCCTTGGAGGGAAGGTTTATCTCTCATCAAAACTTTACAAATGGACTCTAACTCTCTCTAATGAAATCTATAAAATTAGTTATGCTCACTTATTAATTTAGTTAGAAATGTATTATTTCTAGTGTTTTTTAATATCTTATCTATTATATACTCTTTTGGAGCAATTGTACATATTGTATATAGTTATATCTATGTAATTTGTTTGTCTGATTAAGTTATAAAATTGTTTATCTATTTAATGTGCATACAGAAAAATAAAAATTATTTGAGTAAAAAAAAGTTAATAAGTTGTGCCAGGTATCTGATAACCAGATTATTTAACAGTAGGCTCTGGCTTTCTCAGGTGGGAGATGAGTCTTAGTGAGATTTTTGTGAGATAGTGTGCACTGGCACTAACCATTACAAGGCTAAAAGATAAACTCTTAGACCAGGTGGTCTTTCTTTTAAAATGCATATTTGTAATGTGTTCACATGAAGCTCTAGGCCAGGATCACAAGTAACGTCAGAGTTCTGCATGCATGAAATTGCTAAGAAAATATATAAATGTAAGATTTTTTTTCTTGTTCTTCGAGACTGAGCTGAAAATTTTGACAGGCAGTATCTAAGTGCTGTTTATGAAATACACAAGTACTTTGTACATCCTGATGTGTCATTCTTGATGGAGTCAAAAAGGTAAAATTATTTTTTATTTAATTTTGTACTTTAACATTTGGTGCCTTAAGATTCTGATTCTGAACTTTGGTATTGCTGCAGGGCAGTGTGGAATAAATTACAAGGGCCCAGTACGGAAAGTTATTCTGTGAATTCCACAATGTTTTGTATGGAATAGTCAGAGACTCAGATACCTAACTATTCAGGCTGTGCAAACATGCTAGGCTAGGTGAGGAAAATTGATTTGTGGGAAAAAAGTATTTTTTTGTATTTTGATAATTGTAGTTTAAAGAGTAGACTGGATGAATAACTGCTTTTGCTGAATGACTGATTTAGCTTAATAGATGCATTTAAAGTAATAGTGGGAGGACCCCAAAAGAAATAAAAAAGTTTATTAATGTGTATATGGATACAAAAAAAAAAAAAAAAGAGAAATTAACACAAGGAGGCACCTTTTGTCTTGGATGGTACCCTCAAGATAAAAGACTAAAAGGTAAGAGGTGTGAGAAATTTTTGTGTGTGTGTGTGTGTGTGTGTGTTTTTTTTGTGTTGTTAATGTATGAGTGAAAAAAGAAATTACATTTGTGTAGTCATTTTTGCTGAATTACCAGGATCTAGGATCTACAAGGTAAGTCTTAACAGGGAAAATGGGAACAAAGTTAAGTAGGCAGGATCAAATCTCTGCAAAGGAAACTTTGCATATTATAATTCAGAATTATGGGAAAGAAAGATGTAAACATTCAAATGAGTGGTTCAGCTTGCTAAAAACTACCCTGGTGAAGTATTTCTATTAAATAAAACTTATGATAAGGATAAAGTATGAAATTTGAAGGGTATTCTGAAAAAAAAAGAAAAACAAAATAAGTGGGGAGCAATGGGCACTATTTTATTCTTGGTATACAGAAACTCTTAAAAAGGAAAAGGAATCAGCATTAAGGAGATTACAGGATACTAATAAAAAGTTGCTACAACAGGTGAAAGAGGTTAAAAAGGCAGCACAGACCAATAAAAAGGGATCCCTTTATCCTGTCTTGGCAGGTTTAGAGAAAACTGGGGATGGCCAAAAAATGAGACTTAAGAAGAGCATCATAATCCTCCAGTAGCTACTGCACCTCCACCCCCATATGCACCAGTATGGGTAGCATCTGTGTAAGATTGCACTGTTTCTCAGACCCCTGCATTTTGGTCAACTGCCCATTGGACACCAGGTCAGCATGGTACTGTTACATCTCAAACTAGTTCCCCTGTTCAACCATCTTCAGAACAGGCATTGATCAATCATTGGTCAATCTGATTGACTTCTTTGAAGCAGTCACCAAAGCCACAGATGAGGGTAAGGTGGTTCACACAGCTTATCTAGATCTCGCCAAGGCTTTCGACACTATCCCCCACTCTGGAATTATAGAAAAGCTCACTAAACTAGGTATAAATCCCTATGTCACAAGATGGGTTGCCAACTGGCTCACGGACAGAACCCACACTGTGAAAGTAGCAGACTCCAAATCCGCCTTCAGACCAGTGACAAGTGGAGCACCACAGGGTTCAGCCCTGGGTCCTCTCCTGTTTGGTATCTACTTCTCTGAAGTACAGGCTAACACAGAAGGTCTTTGGCTAACAAAGTTTGCAGATGACTGCAAACTAGGAGTCATAATCGAAACTCCTAATGATGTGGACATATTACAAAAGGGGTTCACTGGGACATGCCTGGTGTAAAAGCCATGGCCTGAAGCTCAATGCCAAAAAGTGTATTGTCATCCCCTTTGGGAAAAACTCTGTACCCATGAACTACCACATAGCTGGTAGTCTACTTAATGCCAAAAATGTGATGAGACCTTGGGACACAGGTGGACAGTAGTCTCTCCTTTGATAATCACATTGCAACAGTGGTCAGGAAATCCTTCTACGTGGCTCACCTCATCACAAAAGGTTTCTCATCCAGAAAAAAAGAGGTCATTGTTCCCCTCTACTCATCACTCATTAGACCCATTATAGAGTACAATGCCCCTTTTGGTATGTACCTCACAAGACATCTACAACAACTGGAAATGCCACAGAAATACCTCACAAAGAGGATTACCGGCCTCAAACAGATGCCTTACACAGACCGTCTCAAAAAACTCCATCTTTACTCTGTCGCATATCGCCTACTCAGAGGCAATCTCTGCCTAACCTACAAAGCTATGTCAAACCCAGAGCTGTTGGACATGCTCCACTTAAAGAAATCCCAATCCCTTCGAGCTACATGCTCTAGGGACCTAAACCTTATCACCACAATAAACAGAACATGCTGGAGGGATAGGTTCCTGTCCCAGAGACTTCCCATACTCTGGAACAGACTACCTATCTATGTCAAACAGAGCTCCTCATTAGCACTCTTCAAGAAAAATCTTGATGATTGGATGGGAGATAGGAAATTCACCCCGGGGATCACTTCTGTGGCTCTGCTCGACAGGGGCAGAGGAAAATAATTTTTTTGGGTGGCGAAAGCCAGGGTACATTTTTGGCTAGGCTTACATAGTCCCTAGGGCCAATAGCCTAGTACCTACCTATGAACCTAAGGCATCTGCAGTTGGGGAGGTTTCCTTTTCCTCTCCTTCTTATTTCCAACAAGTCTCTACCTCTCCAACAGGAGAACTAGAATTTGATACACCTTTAGCCCACCACACATGCTCACACGACAGGGTAGGACAAGAGGTTGTTGCCTCTGGAGAGGATCTTTTGGCACCTCTTAGAGAAATATTGGGGTTAATAAGGGACAGCTTGCTTATAGCCCTTGGATCCCTGCTGATTTGCATACTATGTCCAAAATTTTTCCAAATATTAGAGAAGATCTGTTAAGGTTTAAATAGGAATTAGAAACTAGAATAGAATGTTACAGCCCTACTTTTTCAGATTTAAACCAGTTGCTTCAGGTAGTCACTTCAGATGAAATAAAAGAAATAGTTACTTAAAAAGGCTGGAATAACAGATTTTACTCTCACAGTGCAACAACAAGGATGTTAAAATTACAAAAGTATGTCAGGTTAGGACACATTGGTCTAAGATACAGAGATGTAAGCAAAATAAGGGGAAGGCCCTGCAGATTATTTGAGCCACCTTCAAGCAGTGTTTCCTCGACATTCAGGAATATCAGATCCAAAAGTACAACCTAAGCCCGCTATTGCAGCTGCTTTTGTGCAGGATCTACAACCTCCTGTACAAAATCAAATAAAGCAAGTGCTTATAGAATGGCAGAAAAAGGACTTAGAGTACTTATTAAGTGCTGTAAGTCACTGTACTGAATATCAGGAAAAACAGAGAAAGGATACTGGGGATAAGCTGTTAACTTTGCAAATAAGGCAGTTAGTAGCCCCAAGGGGATGAAACAGAGCCGGGAAAGGGGGAGAGGAGTTGCTCGGAGGTTACGTAAGGGTGCTGGTCAAGACGAACAAGGTACAGCTGGTTGGCAACAATGACCTGGCAGTGTCCCTCCTGACTCATTTGATGGACTTTGCTTCAGTTGTGGTTAAGCAGGACATTGAAGAGAATGCCCACATGTGTGAATGCAGAGTCCAAAATACCTGGACTGAATGGCAGCCAAATTGTAACAATACTGCATTTTCTTCACCACCTCCTCAAATTAGAATGAGGCAGAAGTCACCATACTGACTACATCAGAATAATAAAGCAGAAATAACTGTTACTCCTCTGCTACCAGTAGAATAAAAGGGACCCTGTGTTAAGGAAGAAATAAATTCAAAGGAAATTCCTTTCTTGGTGGACACTGGAGTCACTAAGTCTGTATTAAAAGTTACTTCAGATAGTCACATACCAGTATCAAAACATAAAGTGAAAGCAGTTGCAGTAACAAATACTACTGCTACATATCCTGTCTCAGAACCTACATCTATTTCTATAGGACCTATTGAGGAAAGGCATTATTTCCTCTTGAAGACTACTGCACCGGTAAACTTGCTAGGAAGAGACCTGTTATGCAAACTGGGTTGTACTATTTACTGTACACCAGACGGGGTGTATTTGGATGTTCCAACAGAATTAGAGGGAAAAGTATTAACAGTTTAAGCTGAGGAACAGCCTGTTAAAGGTATACAGACAGCTAAATAACTGTTAACTTATGGGTTAAACATGTTAATGAAGTAGGCATATTACAATCTGAAGACCCAGTAAAAATAAAACTGAATCCATCTATCTCTCTCTCTCTCTCTCTAGAGTTCCGCAGTATCCATGAAACCAGATGCAGAGCAGGAAATCAAATCTGTAATTCAGTCCTTAATACAACAAGGAATAATAGTGCCAGCTAAAAGCCCTTGTAATATTCTTATTCTCCCTGTAAAGAAGCCAGGAAAGGATACTTATAGGTTTGTACAAGATCTGATGCATGTAAAGAATGCAGTATTACCAACTTTTCCTGTGATTCCAAATCCAGCAACAATAGTTATTGTTAAAATATGTAGTGTATTCTGCTGACACTGCTGAAAAGAATTGATGCCATTAGTAAATCATCTACATATTGCACTAACACAAACCCACTTGGAAAAGTCACATCTTCCAAATCCTTTTTTAGAATTTGAGAAAATAATAAAGGAGATTCAGTGTGGCCATTGCATACCACCTACAACAAAATATTTTTCTGTGCTAGATCTGTGTTCAGCATTCTTTACTATACCTATCCACCCTGAAAGTCAGTTTCTGTCTGCCTTTACTTATAAGGGACTGCAGTGTACGTGGACACGGTTGCCACAAGGATACAC
Organism: Protopterus annectens; assembly: GCF_019279795.1. Lineage (NCBI taxonomy): Eukaryota > Metazoa > Chordata > Ceratodontiformes > Protopteridae > Protopterus > Protopterus annectens. Next base: position 257,765,711 of record NC_056745.1, on the reverse strand, counting down.
TGAATCTCCTTCATTATTTTCTCAAATTCTAAAAAAGGATTTGGAAGATGTGACTTTTCCAAGTGGGTTTGTGTTAGTGCAATATGTAGATGATTTACTAATAGCATCAATTCTTTTCAGCAGTGTCAGCAGAATACACTACATATTTTAACTATTCTTACAGAAAAGGGATATAAGGTGTCAAGAAAAAACTTACAACTATGGTTATCCCACGTATGTTATCGTGGTCATCTGATATCTCAGGGTAGCAGGCAGATGCTACCATCTGGTATTGACGCAACAGTTGAAGTCTCATGACAAACTACTCAGCACCAGCTTAGATGTTTTTTTTAGGTATGACAGGATGTTGCAGACAGTGGATTTCTAACTATGCAAAATTGCTAAACTTTTGACAAATCTTTTAAAACAGAATAGGCCAGAACCCCTTCTTTGGAATAGTGAGGAGGAAAATTAATTTCAAAATTTAAAGCAAGGTTTAGCTACTGCCCCAGCTTTAGGGTTACTAGATTATGAAAAGACTTTCATTTTATTTTGTCACCAAAAAAAAAAAAAAAAAAAAAAGGATTTGCTCAGGAAGTAAACATGGGGACAACTATCATCCTTTAGCTTATTATAGCACAGCACTTGATTCTGTTGCAAAGGGATTTCTGCCATGTTTAAGGGTGGTGGCCATTGGTGCCATTCTAGTCGATCTTGCACAATCACTGGTGCTCAGGAACAATCTTACGGTAGCCGTCCCTCATTCTGTATCATCTCTCTTACTTAAAATAAAAACTCAACCTCTCTCAACTGCATGTCTAACTAAATATGAACTTACTCTTCTTTCTGATCCATCTATTTCTCTCATACTCTGTGCTGTTTGAAACCCTGCATCTTTGTTACCTATTACTGAGGATGGTAAAAAGCATGATTGTGTGTGTGACTAATTATCTGCTTTCTCCTGGGAATGACTTAAAAGATACTCCTATACTCAATGCTAAACTGGACGTATTTGTGGATGGTTCCTGTGAAAAAGATCAGAATGAAAATGTGGTTGCAGGAATATCTGTCTGTACCAGTAATGACGTTTTGCTTCAACAAAAACTAGAAAATGTATTTTATGCTCATGCAGCTGAGTTAGTGGCCCTACAAAGGACTTGTGAGTTAGCCAAAGACAAAGTTGTCAATGTCTCCACTGACAGTCACTATGCTGTAGTACATGAGTTTGGACAACTTTGAAACCAGAGGGGATTTTTAACTTCAGCAAGAACTCAGATTAAAAGTTCTGTTTATGTCAATGCTCTTTGAAATGTTCTTTTGTTACCTACAAAAATAGCAGTAGTTAAATGTAGTGCCCATCAAGAGGGTATAGATACTGTTTCAAAGGGAAATAATTTGGCAGATCAAGCTGCTAAGCAAGTTGTAAAAGGACTTTGTGCAAAATTATTTTTGATACTATTACAAGACTCTAACAGTGATGATGTGTTTGATTTTAAGAAAATATCAACTTTCCAAGATGAAGTATCACAGGGAGAAGTTCAGAGGTGGCTTACCGATGGATGCAGTAAATCTGCTGAGTTATGGTGACATTCGGACGGCCGACTGGTGGCGCCTGCCTCCTTGCTACCTTAGCTGGTAAGGGCATGTCATTTACCAGCCCATGCAGTTAAGACAGCATTATTTAATCAAATTACCCAAAGTTGGTATGCCCCTCATGTCTCTTCTTTGATACTTGAGTACATTAATAATTTTGCAGTATATTTAAAACACTATGTTTTAGTACTAGTCTGCATTTTTTTTTTTTTTGCATGGGTGGAAGCTTACCTGTGCCATAAGGCCAATTCTGTGACAGTTATTGAAAAACTTATTTTTATATGCATTCCTCCTTTTGGTATACCTTGTACTGTGTAAAATTTTTAATACTAGATTGAGTCTTCAGTGTCCCAACCATCCAGTCATCTGAATTAGTGGAAAGAGTCAATAGAACCCTTAAGAACAAGGTGGCGAAAATCTGTGTCGACACAAATCTTAAATGGCCAGAGGCACTTCCTTTATCATTTAATGAGTATGATGAGTACATTAAATACTGAAAGAAGACTGAGTCCCTATGAGATATTAATAGGGAGACCTATGGCCCTTCCACTTTCTCCCCCCCGTGTCAAATGAAAAATTGACTGTAGTGAATTATGTCATATTGTCTTACTGCACAAAATGTATTCATTTCTTCCAGCAGTACTACAGAACTGTACAAAAATCTCTTCCTCAACCTCTTGACCAGCCGTGTCACCAACTGTGGCCTGGTAATTGGGTTTATGTTAAAACTTTCCAAAGAAAAAATGTCTGAGTCTGAAGTAAAAGGTCCCTTTCTAGTGCTGCTCACAACATTCACTGCAGTTTGTTGTGCAGGATTATCAACTTGGGTTCATTCATCACATTGCAGAAAAGCTTGCTGTGTGGGGTCCCCAGATGAATCATCTTTATCAGTGAATGAAGATCGAAAGTTGCAGTATGAGCTATCTGCCCTAGTGAAGGATTCTTCTTCTTCTTTTGGCTTTTTCCAGTTAGGGGTCACCACAGTGGATCACCTGTCTGCTCATGACTGGAAGCAAAGTTTTACGGTGTCGAGTTGCCAACCCAGCGCCCAACCTCCATGGAAGGCACACACACACGCACGCACTCACACCTAGGGCCAATTTAGAGTGTCCAATCCACCTACAGCATGTCTTTGGGATGTGGGAGGAAACTGGAGCACCCGGAGGAAACCCATGTGACCACAGGGAGGACACAAAAGGCACCCCAGCTGAGGATCGAACCGGAGAACCTCTTGCTGTGAGGCAACAATGCTAACCGCTGCACCACCATGGTCGCCCTGCCCTAGTGAAGGATTAAAAGAGAAAATCAACTCAGATGGCAGTCCATGATGCATCCGGTGGCAGCAGGTACTTCAATTTTGTTTTTATCGCTGCTTCCTCTTACAAACTTGTCAAGAAAAAATTGTTTTCTATTGGTTCTTCGACACTGTGCTGTGGACTTAAATGTGACAAACTGCTGGGTATTTTCACATATACCTCATCACTCTAAGGCAGAGATTGCCATGATTCCAATCTCTGCATCTCAAGTGACATTTAAAAGGGAATTTAGTGACCCTAATCTAACTTGGCATAATATAACTGACTTTTCAAATGTTGTGTCTCTTCAATTTGCAACAATAAATCATGGAGACACACGTTATGCCAGAAATGCGACTGTGCCAGTGGGAACCAGCAGATGCAATGACACCAGACATGAAAATGAGTTGAACTCTTTTTACTTAAAAAGCTACGACTGGGGGTACGGCATGGGTATGATACAGGATCGTTACTACGTTTGCAGTGACTGTGCCTACTCCTGGTTGCCTTCAAACTGGTCCGGATGTTGTTTTGTGGGTTATATCACTCATGTTATTCAACATTTTGAGAACCCTCCAGCAGGAAGAGTGAGAAATAAATGGGCAATTCATTGGGCAGAGCAAGTATTTTCAGTCTTTACTCCTGGATATGGAGTGCAAAGGACAATGCTCGAAATCACCATGTTTGCTCAAATTCTTCAGGAGGTAGCAAATCACACTTTTTATCACATCAGGATGGCAAATCGAAAAATGACTTAAATTCAAACTATGGTACTACAAAACTAGCTGGCACTTGACATAATGCTAGCAGTCAAGGGGCAGTCATGTGTCCTCACAGGAAGTTGTTGTTCCTATATTAATGACTATCGTGATGAAGAAGAAAAGTTGGCCAATTTCATGGAATAGAGGGCCAAGGACCTGAACAGCAGAGCTAAACAATGGACACTTTTTGGATGGACGGACAGTGCATTTGTTAACTTAGGAACTAGTATATTACAAAGTATCATTATAATAATTGGTATTATTCTTTTAATTGCTTTAATATTTTCCATTCTAAAGGCTGTGATTACAAAATGCTTAATCTTACCTGCACAATCAATGCCACTTATAAAAGTATCTAATGCTGAACAAATTAATGCAAATGATAAATACTATGATGGTAAAGATACTTTATCAAATAAAAAAAATAAAAATATAATTTTGTGTGTTATGTGACACTTACAGTGTTATATGAGAAACTGTTATGGAAAAATATCATGTTTCATGATTATTCTTCAGTAAACACATATTAGCTTGTTGTTTCTTCACAAATGAATCAAATAAAATGCTTATGATATGTTTATGTCAAAGGAAAGCTGAAAAACAGATGCATAATTATGCAAGATATATTTTCATATAAGTAGTAGCCTTATATTTTCAAGTGTCTTACAACTGTTTTTTTTCTGACTATTAGCAAACTGTAGTGTACTGACAGATAACTGAAGGCAAAGTAAGTGCTGAAGGAGTTAAGGAATGTTATGTTATGTTATGCTATGTTATGTTATGCTTAAATAATCTAGTGTTACAAAGTTAATAAACTATACCAGGTATCTGTGGAAACCAGATTCATTAACAGTAGGCTCTGTCCTTCTCAGGATGGGGGATGAGTCTTTGCAAGGATGTCTGCGAGATAGTGTGTACTGGGACTAGCTGTTACAAGGTTAAAAAATAAATTCTAAGACCAGGTCGTCTTTGTTTTAAAATGCATATTTTGTGAAGCGTTCATATGCAGGCTCTAAGCGAGGATCACAAGTAACATCAGAGTTCTGCATGCATGAAATTGATAAGAAACTATATAAATGGAAGCATTTTTTTCTTGTTCTTTAAGACAAATCTAAAAATTTTGACAGACAGTCTTCCAGTGCTGTTTATGGAATAAACAAGTACTTTGCACTGTGATGCCCATGCACTGGTCCAGGAATCAAGGAGCTGCAATCCTCACCACTAACACCAGTGAGAGGCATCCACATAGGGAAAGGATAATAAATACACACACAGTAAAGTACAATTTCCATTAAGAGCATACAGAGATCACAGTCAGTCTGGGGCTGGTTTCTCCCTTTCTCTACAGGTCCCCAGTAAGACTCCCCACTGGCACAGCTATAGGGTCCAGATCTCAGGCTAGTGGGCAAGCTAAAACCTCCAGCACCCTCTCTGTCCAACCAGTGCTTCATGTCCCTGCCCAAGTAGCTGACACACACACACTTTGAAATAAGAATTATATACAACCACACAGCACTCCTGGGAAAGGCTGGCACAGATTATCCAGCTGTGCCCCCTTTAACCCAGACTATATGGTAGTACCACTTGCCACCACCCACTAATATTCATCAGCTACTAAAAAGCCCTTATGAAAGGGTGTCCAATTATACTGTGCAATATTATTATCCAAATGGTAAGTGCAACTGAACAGTCAAGGCTTATTTGGAGTGACTTGGACAGTATCACTATATACATGCAATGTACTCTAGAGCTTAAATTACCTCTACACAAAACAGCCCCAGTTGAAAGGTTTAAAAATATTTAATAATAAATAATAAAAACACAAGACAATACTTCTTACTACAAAGTGCTAGTCAAGAGTTCAGAGATCACAGGGAAATGCTTAAAATAATACAGTAGAACAGTTCTGACATCAATACAGAAAAAAACTAATCTAGTCTTCCTATTTCCTAGCGATATCTAAGAGAAAACACAGTTCTAAAATAAACACACAGTTCTAAAATAAACAAAAAATATAGAATACAGACAGTGCTGGTGAGTTGGATGTTCTCAAGACAAATGCTAAATGCTCTCATTCTTTCTGTCCTTAAATTGATAACACAGTACTACTGATTCATTTCAGATTACATCATTTCTTTCTGGTTCCCAGGCTAACAGAAACTCAGAGGTTAATAGCCCTTTTGATCTTGCAGCTGGTCAGAAAGCCAGAGCAATAAAAGAAATTATACATGTAAATTCTAGCCATTAACTCTGGCCTCAAAACAATAGGCAGAATGCCTCCCTCTAGACATCTCGGCTCTGAGTTTTAGATCAAAGAATTTCACAATGCTTGACTTATCAGCTTTCTTACAGCAGAGTGCACTGTTGTTATCTTTTTTTCAGTTCAACATCCAATACAGTCTTTTCACATTTAAGAGAACAAGCCTGTGGCTTACATTAATATTTACAAATGACAGAATTATCTACAACATTCTATCTGGCTATGCTGGCAGCCTTCACCTATCTTCACATGCACATTTTGAAGTGTTATTCCTGGCTGAGTCAAAAAGGTAAAATTCTTTATTTAATTTTGTACTTTAACACAGACATTTAAGTAGAGATGGCAAATGAGTTCTAAAAAGAAGTCTTGAACCTCCAAAACCAAGGACAGTTCAAAAAGTCTGAATGACTATTCAAGAGATATTGCGCCATCCTTCCACCTTGAATCTTTTTTTTTCTTCAAGGAAGTTTGAATCTCAGTTTTTCTCTTTGGCAAAAGACTGTTTCAGACAAATGGGTTCTGAAAATCAGTCATCAAGGTTATAGATGGCAGTGGGAGGAAATTCCTCCTTTCCAGAGGGTCATTCCTCATCCTCCAGATCAGACTCTTTCATTTCCTCTGGTTCTTCATCACATGCTGTTCCAAGGAGCGATAGAGCCAGTTATTCATTCCCAGGTGGGGAAGGGGTTTTATTCAAGGATAATCCTAGTGCTGAAGAAAAAAAGAAAATACGTGCAGAGTCCTGAATCTCTCTTTCTTAATTCTATTTGTGATCGTACCCAAATTCAAAATGATGTAACTTCACAACCTGTTACCTTTTCTTCCTCATTCAAATTCTTGGTAAAACTAGACTTGAAAAATGCTTAACACATTCCTATTCATTCAGACCTCAGAAGTTTCATAAAGATTTGTGTGTCTGGATCACATTATCAGTTCTCTGCCTTACCCTTTGGACTATCTACTGCACCAAGAGTGTTCACAAAGTATCTAGCTCCATTTACAGCTTACTGCAGACTACATGGTATCCACATTTTCCATATTTAGATGACTTGTTTATTTTGCAGAGTATTTTTCAAAGTGTCAGGAATCGCTGTCTTGGGTAAGAGATCTCTTACACAAGCTGAGATTGCAAAAGAACATTCAAAGGTCTTTCTTCACTTACACTTCACACAGTATTGTGCTCTTGGAATGCCAACTAGACACCTCAGTTCAAAAAGCTTTTCTTCTACATGAAAATATAGATCTTCATCCAGATCCATTTCTAAAGTTTTCTACTCATATGCTGGTCCTTGTGAGGGCATACCACAGGAGTTTGGGACTCATGGCATCTATGATTCTCATGAAACCTCTGGCAAGTCTCCACATGAGAAGGATACAGTGGTATCTGAAATATATTTGGTCCCAGCATCAACACCCTTTTTCTTTTCAAATCTTATTGCTGGGTATGTCAGAACAGAAAGCTTTTGATAAAGTAAACAGCTATCTTTAAATCAAAGTGTCCCCTTCTCCCTCCCTGCTCCAAAGCACTCAGTCACCACAGATGCTTCAGACTTTGATTGGGGAGCAGATTCAGGAAGGATGAAAGTGCAGGCGGTGTGGGACACCAAGGACAGATGCAAGCATATAACTATCAAAGATATGCTTGCCCTGATCAAGGCACTCAACTCTCTGAACCATCTTTGGTCCCCAGGAGCTCTACAAGTGGTTACAGACAATACCACAGTCATGTGATACTTCAACAAGCAAGGGGAAAACAGGCCGTACTCCCTTTACAGACTACCCATGTTAGCTTGAGATATAGATTCATAGCATAATCTCACTCTGCAGGGATCCTACATTCTGTCGGTGTGAAACTGTGTGGTAGACAAGCTGAGCAGGACAAGGGCAGACACTCATGACTGGAAACTAGATCAGAGTGTCTTCCAAGATTTGATCTATCTGTGGGTCTCAGGTGGACCTTTTTGCTTCTTCTTTGAGCGATCAACTGGTAAGATTTTGTTCCAGGACTCCATGCATGAAGGCCTGGAAGGCAGATGCCTTTTCTTTTCCAGGGACAGGAATGATCCTGTATATTTTTCCACCCTTTCAACTAATATCCAGGATACTGCTGAAGATTCAGAAGGAATCCCCCATGATCATTGTAGTGACTCCCGTCTGGCGTAGGCAACCGTGATTTTCCTTTCTTTTGGAAATGGCCATGGGCAACTACCACAAGCTTCCTCACAGACTGGATCTACTCACCAAAGAAAAGGGCTTTTTGAAACACCCCAACATCTACCAGCTTCAATTGACTGCCTGAATGATACGGAATTAATTATTTTTAGGCACCTGTTTACTAAGGATGTGCAGAAGATATTAATGGAGGCAAAAAAGCCTGCTACTAGAAAATTGTACATTAGCAAATGGAAAGGGTTTCTTAGATGGTGCCAACAATATAACCAGCAACCAATGCCACCCATTCAGGGCTAGCTATTCCCTGGTTTTACAATATTTATGTGAGTTATTATCCTATGACCTTCTGTATTCATCTATAAAGGTTCATTTATCAGCCATTTCAGCATGTCTGCACATGAATCCTCCTCTTTTAATGTAGTCTCAGGTCAAAATATTCTTGCAAGGAGTTTTTGCATAAGAGGCCTACAAGAAAAACAGTGGTCCCTTCTTGGGGTTTTAATTTTGTGTTAGAGAAGCTAACACTTGCTCCATTAGAACCAGATAATCTGTCTGACTTGAGGTTCTTAACATGGAAAACTGTTTTACTGATTGTTTTGATCTCTGCAATCAGGGTATCTGAGTTGCAAGCTCTTATGGTGAGACAACCTTATCCCATTTCCTACAGTGACGGGTTTTCTTTGAGAACTAATCCTTTTATGCTAAAAGTGGTATCTCAATTTACTTTAAACCAAACTATCCATCTCCACTTTCTTTCTTGAATCTAAAAATGAGAAAGAAAGGATTCTCCATACCTTGGATGTCCAACATGTGTCAAAACAGACTATTTCCAAATGATTGTCTAAGGATATTAATTTTTTTTATATTCACCATAACAAAACCATTCCAGGAAGGGTCAAGCACCACTCTACCAAGACCTTAGCTTCATATATGAATTTTTAGAAAGAGCTGCATTCTAGAAGTATCTAGAACCTACTACTTGGAGCTCGGTACATACTTTTACAAAGCACTATAATCTTTATTCCTTCTCTAGGTACAGATTAGGCTATGCTCGGACCATTCTCCATGGATTCCTGGACTCTTTCCTTCCACCTGCCAAATATAGTTAGCTAAGGTAATCTACTCATATAGCTAATATTTCTGCAGCAGTGAGCAATATGATGAACATAGAACCATTTTATAAGTAAACTTACCATAAGATGTTCAAATGATCACTGCTGCAGTAGCTGTTCTCTCCCTCTCTCCATAACCCCTTGTTTTTTTTTTTTGTCTGGGTTTTTAGGGCAGGTTGTGGACATTCATTTTTGTTGCTCCTATCATTGTCCTTTCAGGGCTCAGCCTCCCAATCTCTGTAGGCAGGAAAGCTCTGAGGTGTTTTGCACTCAAACTTGTCTTTTAGTCAGCTCTGCTTGAGCTGCCTGACAGTTTGGGCATGTGGAAGGTGCCCTGAAGATTTGGAAGCCTGGCCACTTGTTATATCCTTGGCAGGATATTAACCAATACAGTTAAGGCTACTGCAGCAGTAATCAGTAATCATTCTAACATCTACTGTTACAGTAAGTTCAGCTTACTCAACTGTACTATGTTTTTAAACAGGAAAAGAAAAGTGAACATATATACATATGTATACACACATGAACAGACACCACCACTTATTGAAACGAGTATCTCTTCCATTTTAGAAAATACATGTAGTTATGTAAATAAATAGAATGTTAACATACACGTACATATACATATTAGAAAAGTAATATTTTAAACTTTCATAAAACAGTACATAGAAAATGTAATCAAGTCTTTAAAAAGAAAATATTATGCAGACAATGCAAAAACCCAACCACAGAATCTACATACTGCTTTGCTGATTTTTTCAGACTGTCACCAGAAGCCACAAAAGAGCACAAGTACTCCAATGTTACCTCTTCCTTCCTGGAAGTTTCTCATGTGACCTGGAGAGACTGAAATATGGGAAGGAAACTTTCTGCTGAGGTCATTTTACTTAGCAGTATGCTGTTACCTTTAGAGGTTTTTGTGAAATGTTTATGTAATTAATTTATTTATTGCTCCTGTAAAGAAGCAGGCATGATATCCTCCTTTGCCAGGCTACATTATCCTTTGCCAAGCTACTCCCTCTCAGTCTTCACCGATATTTATTGTGTCCTGGTATCCTGTATGCTCTAAATCATCTGTCCTTGTATCCTGTATGCTCTAAATCATCTGTCCTGGTATCCTGCATGCTCTAATTCATCTGTCCTGGTATCCTGTATGCTCTAACTCATCTGTCCTGGTATCCTGTATGCTCTAAATCATCTGTCCTGGTATCCTGTATGCTCTAAATCATCTGTACTGGTATCCTGTATGCTCTAAATCAGCTAGTTTTGAAGGACTATTTTTGTTGTTTTTGTGTCTTTTGGCTTGAAGGACTATTTTTGTTAGTTGTATAAAAAGTTAAGACAGGATGTGCAAGTAGGTTCCATGACAGAAGTGTGACCCCCCTCTCTTTCATGATTGGCATTAATAAGTGGAATTATAAAAAGATCAATTTCCAGTCAAAACTGATATTCAAAAAAGAATTACCAAAAAAGCATTTTAGCCAGCCACTCAGATAAACTACATCTGAGACTGCTATAGCTCAGACAAAACATAACTACCTGAGCTATCACAATCTTAACCTTTAATTGCAACACAGAGGACTTTTACACATTACTTATGGTAATTAGAGTTTCTGTCATTAATGGGTTGCATTTATGCCTGGCACCCATGTATTTAATCAATTTTTCTAAAGTGTGGCTGTTGTACTAATCAGTCTGAATGTTATGTCTATCAGACCTTTCAAAAGGCTCTATTTTGGAGGAAAGTTCCTATTTCACAGCTGATCTATTCCTGCACAAAATGCCCTGTTTTAAAAAGAATAGCCCCATTTTCAGGCTTGATTCATGTATTCACACAATTTTCTGAATTCCCTCATCACATGTGAGTTTTAAACTTCCCTGTTACACAGAAAACCACACTACATGACCAACATACTAGTGACAACAATAATTTAAAGAACATACTTTTTACATCTCCCTTTTTTGGAGCAAAAATAAATGACATTGTCTGGTACAATTTTTTAATGCAAGTCCTTAAAATCTACAGATTATATGTTGTCTTTGATAATGCGCAAATAGATTTCCATAATTTTTACCAGTCTCTCATTTTTTAGGAAAGTAGAATGCCACACTCCTACTGGAAGTGGGAAGAAGTTGTGTGCTGTTCGGAATTCAAATTTTATGTTAATGAGATACCCACATTTTTAGTGGGAGGAACCTACTTTTCAGGGGCCTTTGTTCCAAGAGCAGCCTTAGGTCAACTGGTGCCCTAGGCAAAAGGGCTCCATGGCACCCCCCACTACACCATCTGGTGCCCCATCCTGGTATACCTACACCAAATAAATACTGGAAAAGTGCCCCTAATAAAGTGGTGCCCTAGGCGACGGTCTAGTTGGCCTATGCCTAAGGCCGGCTATGCTTTGTTCCTATTTTCATTGTCTGCAGGTTGAGAGGTATGATCTAAATTTTCCAGATGATTAGTGCCCAGGGCACTGGAAGACTATCAGTGAGGCTGACATTGATCACCAGATGTTGGTTTAACCATCCTAAGGGGAGAAAGACAGTGTTGGTTAGTAGAGAGACTGGATAATGCAGTAACAAGAAGAGGCTGACAATGATGACTGCCACATAGGATTGAGGGAATGGTGAGGTTTGTTGGCAATGACAGTGCTAGAATGCCATGAATGCCTAGTACTTAAAAATAATAACTTTTATATCTAATATTCAGTATGAAGATATTGGATTATTGAATCTTAGTCTTGCTCTCACTAGGTATGTAACTACTGGAGGCAAGGTACTGACATATACTAGACACGTGCAGGTAATACCTATCACTGTTACTTTCCACTTTCATCTAAATATATATATATATATATATATATATATATATATATATATATATGTGTATGTGTGTGTGTGTGTATGTGTGTGTGTGTGTGTGTGTGTGTGTAGATATATAGATAGATAGATATATAGATATAGATATAGATACAGATATAGATATAGATATAGATATGCATCTACTGAAGTTTGACAACCTAAATGTTAACAACAAAGATCAAAAATCAACTGACCAGTGCACATGCTTCAAGACATAACCTTGGAGAAAGCAATGCCTGTATGAATATTGAGAAGTCAGTTCTGAAAAAATATTGAATTTCTTAGTATTTTGGCATTGAGTATTGCTGCCATTGTGTGGTATAACTTATATTAACAATGCTCTATCTTTAAAGATCAGGCAGGTCATTATGTGACTGGTTATGTGGTTTATTCTTGTATAAAATTATGGCTTTTTTAAACTATGTGTCATTATTCTGTGTAACATAAGACTGGAGTATGAGTAGAGAAAAAATACTGTTATTGTTCCTTAGTTAGGGGTGGATCCTCAAATCTGAAGAGGTATTCTCAGGAAGGAAAGAAGTCTTCAACACATAAATATAACTATATATATATATATATATATATATATATATATATATATATATATATATATATAAAGCACAGATCCTTTAGTGAGATACAATAACTTTCCAGACTTGGGGGGGGGGGGTAAGACTTCTTCCTCCTATAAGGAAAAACAATAGACCACAGAGAAATCTGGTACTTGTGAACAACAAAGCTGCAGGTTGAGAAGCCTAACAAAATCAGGGAAAAAGAAACATACACTGTAAACAAGCTCAGTTGAAACTTCTGAGTAATCAAACAACAATAACTTGTTTAGAAATCAAAACTTACTAATTGAACAAAAAAAAAAAGCAAATAGATGAGCATATTTGCCTTTAAAAGAGCTTCATAAGATCTAATTCCAGGTTACATGACATGCAGTTGCACCAATTTACCAGGAGATCTGTGTGCGGTGGCTTGACTGGTGGCAAAACCAAATGAGTCTGTCTCTCTCCCCTTAGGCTGGAATGCTTATGTACTGTTAGCACATGAGAGTGTTTCACCACTGTCACTATTTTACAATGGTAAACATCAACATGTATCTCATCCAGGTTTGTCAGACCGGCAACAGCCATGACCTGCACTCAAAGATATGCATGTGTCTTTTCACTTTGTACATGCTCGGCACATATCAGTGTGTATGGAACAGGGTGGTGAAACTTTTACATATGTTCTGATGCAGATATATATGTTTACCTACCCTCAAAGGTGCCACTGGCATGGGAGGCAAGTATATCATGATGGGACATACTAGATATAAGGGCATCACCACTGCCTGATGATAATGGCACCCTGCACATGCCATAGTCACCAACGGCAGTGACATTGTCAACAATGGTATCAGTGGAGTATGCACTACCAACAAAATAGTACAGTTGTATAAATAAACCAAACATAACAGTATATGTTTGACTATATCAGTGTTGCAGTAGACTAAGCCATTTTGGGTTATACCTTGTAAAGGATGTGACCAGCAGCCTGCTTTCAAAGCTTCAGGATGCCTTTTATGCATCATAACTACCAGAAGCATGGTTAAACCCTAATAAAAATGTAGGCTGGGTGCCAAAAGCATCAGAGTGTTTCTGCCCGAAGAAATGAGGCCATAGTCCTGAAAGGAAAGTTGCAAGGAAAGTCAAAAGCAAAAATAAAACATATATAACTATATACACAAGGGTATCTACATCCTCATCTTGGCAATATATCTAGAAACAAAATGGGAATAGGGGGAACAGTTATTGCAAGAGTGATATGTTATGGTAAGTTTACTTACACAACTGTAATATGTTCATCAGTAGATTAATGTTGCAGAATCCTAAGCTATTGGTGTAGACTACAAAGCCCTAGGATTATATATGGAGGAGGAAGGAATTCAAGAATCCAAGAGCCCTTGGAGAATTGTTCTAGCAAAAGTAGTTATGTGCCTGGAAAAGGAATCTAGTTTGCAATGCTTTGTAAAAGTGTGAACAGAGGACCAAGCTGGTGTCTCTAGAATACTTTGAAAGTACACACCTTTCCAAAAAGCCACAGAAAAAGCCAAAGCCCTGGTACAATGACCCTGCCTGGAAGTAACTTGTTATGGAGAGAACTTTTAGTTATGTACTTACCATAACTTTAGATGTTTGGGATCCATCTCGCCTACATTCTGTACTGATGGGTTCGGAGCTGATCCTCAGCTCCGACTCGGCACGCTATACTATAGAGCGAAGTCTGTTATTGGCTGAGCTATTCTATATCCCAGGATGCACTACCACCAATTCCCCAGATCTTGTTTGTCCGCACACATGCACACACACATGTACTGCTGATATAACATTGCCAGATGTTTCAAGATGAAATGGTCGAACTCGAACCATCCGGTCTCTTCTGATCTCCAAGGCAGGGGGAAGGAGGGTGGGTATTAGGAATGTAGGCGAGATGGATCCCAAACATCTAAAGTTATGGTAAGTACATAACTAAAAGATGTTATGTGATCCTATCTCGCCTACATTCTGTACTGATGGGACAGCGTCCCTAGCACCTGATTCCTGGGTGGCTCACTGGAAAACACTCCTGAGAACTGTGGAACTGAAGGAAGCTCACCCCCGAGATGCCACATCCAATTTGTAATGAGAAATAAAGGTGTGAGGAGAGGACCAGGTAGCCGCAGCACAAATGTCACTAATGGCAAGCTTGGAATGAAAGGCTGTTGAAGTAGCCATAGCCCTGGTAGAATGAGCTTTCACAGTGGTTGTAAGCTCTCTATTAGAAAGAAAATAAATATGACAGATGCAGTCTCTGATCCACTTGGCAATAGTGACCTTCGTGACGGCTTTGCCCAATTTATTGTCTGAAAAGGACACAAACAGCTGATCTGTTTTCCGTGTTTGGTGCGTCCTATCTAAGTAGAAACGCAATTGTCTGTGAACATCCAATGAGTGGAAGATATATTCTGCTCTGTCTGAGTAGGTGGGGAAGAAAACTGGAAGTTCCAAAGACTGTTGAAGACAAAAACTAGAACAAACTTTGGGAACAAAAGATGGATTAGGCCTAAGGGATACTCTATCCTTGTGAAAAACCAGGTACGGCGGTTTGACACATAGGGCTTGAAGTTCCGAAACTCTTCTGGCTGATGTAATTGCCACCAAAAAGGCGGTCTTCCAGGAAAGAAATTTCAAGTCAGAAGTTGCTGCCGGTTCGAAGGGGGAAGAGGTCAAAGCACCTAATACGAAATTAAGATCCCATGGTGGAGCAGGATGAGAAACTGGAGGATGTAGCAGCCCAGCACCTTTCATGAAGGCTTTACACAACTTATTGCTCATCAAAGGTGGGTCTATACTTTCATGAAAATTAGAAATAGCTGCTAATTGAACCTTAATGGTGGAGACCGAAGAACCTTGATTGAATAAGGAAGCTAAAAATTTCAAAACTTCAGCCACCGGGGCAGTAATGGGATCTAATCTCCGGAGTTGGGCCCAAATGGCGAATCTCTTCCACTTACTATTATACATCTTCTTAGTCGAATTCTTGTGGGCCGAGGACAAGATATGTAGAACTTCTGAGTCCAAAACCTGGTTCCTGACTATAGTCGGAAGTGGAGGAGCCAAGCTGTTAACCTCAGTGAGTGAAGGGACTGGTGAAGCTGTCCCGACTGGTGGATCAAGAGATCTGGAACCTGGTCCTGGAACCATGGACCGTCGAGTGCGTATTTCCGAAGGAATGGCAGCCAGACTTGACAAGGCCAGTATGGGGCTACTAAAATCATCTTGCACTGCAAGTGAATCACTTTCTGGATCACCCTGGGAAGAAGGAGAACCGGTGGAAAGGCGTACAGTAAGCCGGTGGGCCAAGTTTGGACTAGGGCGTCCTTGGGAAACCCCCCCAGAACCGGGGTGAGAGAGAAGAACTGTAGACATTTCGTGTTGAGGGGAGTTGCAAAGAGGTCGCAACAAGGAGTTCCCCATCTCCTGAAGATCTGAGATGCTACTCTGTCATTCAGAGACCACTCGTGCAGGGAGAGAATGGTTCTGCTCAGTCTGTCGGCTATCACATTGGATCTCCGCGGAATGTGTGTTGCTACCAAGAAACGGTTGGTTGCAACAGCCCAATTCCATACTTTCATGGCCTCTCTGCAAAGAGGGTAGGACCTGGTCCCTCCCTGCTTATTCAGGTACCAGACTACTGACATGTTGTCGGACTGAACGGCAATCATACCCTGGGGGAGGTAGCTGTGTAGTGCTTGAAGCGATAGAAGCACCGCCCTCATTTCCAGTATGTTGATGTGTAGGGAACTCTCGTCGGGGTGGCACTTGCCTTGAACTGACCTGCCCAGGTAATGTCCCCCCCACCCCATCTGGGAGGCGTCCGTAGTCAAAGTGGCCACTGGAGGAGGAGGAACGAAGGGTCGCCCCTGATCCAGGTTGGAGGAGATAAGCCACCAACGGAGGTCCTGTTTGCACGTCTCCGTGATTATAATTTGGTGACTGAGAGGAAGTTCCTGATACGACCACTGGACCGACAGGAGCCACTGGAGAATCCTCATGTGTAATCTTGCTAAGGGGACCAGGAGAACGGTAGCCGACATGGAACCCAACAGTTGTAGGACCATCCTTGCTGGGGCTCGGCGTTTGAGAAGCAATGCTCGGACTTGAGATTGTAATGTTTCTATTCTCTCTGTAGGAATATAGACCCGCATTTGCCTTGAGTCTATCTCTACCCCGATAAACCGTATATGCTGAGATGGCAGCAACACAGACTTTGCCCAATTGAAGGTGATTCCTAGGGAGGTGCCTAGAGATATAGTGGCTGCTAGGTTCTGTAATAGTAGATGCCTGGAGGTGGCAGTTAGGAGCCCGTCGTCTAGATACGGAAACACCTGGAATCCTAGACTCCTCAGGTGAGCAGTCACCACCGCCAAACATTTGGTGAACACCCTGGGGGCTGTGGTGAGACCAAAGGGCAGTGCGCAGAACTGGAAATGACTGTCTCCCAGGCTGAAGCGCAGATGTCTCCTGGATGCCTGAACTACCAGAATGTGATAATAGGCGTCCTTGAGATCTATGGAGCACATCCAAACACCTTTCTCCAGTAGCGGGAGAATGGATTATAAGGTGACCATCCGGAACTTGGACTTCTTGACTGATCGATTCAGGTTGCTGAGATCCAAAATGGGCCTCAAGTCCCCGGTCTTTTTTGGCACCAAAAAGAATTTTGAGTAAGTCCCTAATCTGGTCTGGTCTATGGGGACCGGTTGGATGACTCCTTTTTGAAGCAGCTTTGAAATTTCAATGGCTGCAATATCCCGTTGACTGGGTGGCGGGTCCGGGATTTTCCTGGATGGAGGGGGGTGTGTGCGAAAAGGGGATGACGTAACCTCCGGCGATGATTCGGAGCACCCATCGGTCCCGAGTGATACTCTCCCAGGCCTTTAGGTGCCTCGAAAAATGACCCCCGACTGGCTCCGGAGCTGCGCAGTCGGGCAATCCTTCAGGGATGCTGAGAGGTTGAAGAGCCACGAAAGGACTCGCGGTCTCCAGTGTTGCGGGGGCCTCTGCCGCCTCTGGGACGGCGTCTTCCTGAAAAATTTCCCCCTCCTCTGCCTCTAGAAGGGGGATCGTCCTGCTGTGAGGGGTAATTCTTCTGAGATTTACGGAACCACATTTTCCCTCCTCTTTTAGCCTTGGGATAAGGCCAAAAGGGAGAGGAAAACCGTGCCCCTACGGCAGTCAAAGTCTTACCCTCTTGTTCACAGCGGGTCAAGGTGTCCTTTACCTTGGGTCCAAACAAAGAGGACCCATCAAAGGGAGTGTCGGCAAAGGAAGACTTGAAGGCCTCCGCAAAATGACACAGGTGGAGCTAGGCTTGTCTCCGTAGAGCAACACCCGTACCCGCCGCTCTACTCGCCCCCTCGGCTGCATATGAAATGAGCCTCATGGACGAGTTCGATATCAACGATAGAGTAGCCAACTGAGAGCTAACCGTCTGGGCCAACTGCTCAGGTAGGTTACCAGAGAGGGTATCTGAGAGTTCCTTGATCAGGTCCCTCTGAAGTCTAGTGAAGTGCGTCAGGTAATTCAGAGACCTTAAGATAAAGGCTGCTGAAGTAAGGGTGCGCTTCCCGTACCGGTCCATGATCCTAGACTCCTTATTAGGAGGATGGATGGACGTCGAAGCCTCTGCCACATCTTGCTGGGTAGCAGATGCCACCACCATAGCATCTACAGCCACACCCTTGGTGAGAAATTCCTTTTCCGGGGGCGCTGACAAAAATTTGTTAGGGCAAGCAGGCACCGGTTCCACA
Organism: Protopterus annectens; assembly: GCF_019279795.1. Lineage (NCBI taxonomy): Eukaryota > Metazoa > Chordata > Ceratodontiformes > Protopteridae > Protopterus > Protopterus annectens. The sequence goes on along the minus strand of NC_056745.1, from coordinate 257,747,340 downwards.
GAATCTGGATGTTCCCATGCCCTTCGAGAGATCAAATCCAGGAGCTCATCGAAGGGCGGAGACACCCAGGAGGCGGAGGGCTGAGCCCCGAAGGCCTTGAGGAACACCGACTCATCAGAGGAAGGGGGTTTGGTCTGCCAGCCGCCTCGTTGTTTGAGGACTTCCAGGATGTCCGTGAAGGAGACATTATCCGAGGATGACTTGGGGGACCCTTCTGCATCATCAAGATCGGTGTCGGAGGTGATCGACTCGTCAGGAGAGTCGACGTGCTTCCTCTTGCACTGTTTTTTTCTTGGGGGTTCCTCCGAAGACTCTTCAGAGGGACCTCCAGGAAGAGGGAGACCCCCAATGGGGGTGACCTCAGGCCCCAGGGCTCCGCTGTCTTGAGACAGGGGGACTACAAAGGACCCAGTCTCCATGCCTAGGGAAGGTGCCGGGGAGACGGTGGAGGTAGCCAAAGACGATTTGGCCAAAGCACTCCTCATGGCTCTAAAGGCCGGACCCCCAGAATCCTGGGAAGGTCTGACCCCCAAAGCCATAACAGCAGACGGCACTCCCACAGCCGACGCACCGAGAGAGAGGCTCGGAACCGAAAACATCGGTCCCGAAGCGTCACCCCCGGGGCCGACTGAAGAGGTCCGTGTACCGAACTCCGACCCGAAGGCCGGGGTAGGAGTAAGGGTCGGAGCCGACCCGGAAACCTCCATCGGCTCCACCAGCACCGACTCCAATGGTGCCGAGGCTGTTGGAGGAGGAACCAAGGCTAAAGGGTGGACCATCGGCTCCGATGCCGACTGGGCTGGAGCCGAAACTAACTTTTGGAAGACTGGAGACTGAAACAGCCTTTGGAGCACCCTGTCAATGTCCGAATCCGACATCTTGGAAGACTGGGAGGAGATTGAACGGGTCCGAGTAAACTTCTCCACCGGCTCCGAAGGATTGGGGGACCGGCTCCGAATTGTCTCGATCAAAATCGGTGCCGAAGGAGACTCCATCGTAATTTCCCTCGGTGCCGAAGAGGACTTCGGCGCCGAAGGGGAAGAGTCTGAGCGGGCAACACTCATCGGCTCCGAAATCAGTGGAGCCGATGAAGGTGACCCACCTCTCGAAGCTCCAGCCATCGGCTCCGAAGCCAGAGGAGTCGAGGCTGGAGGCATCGAGGCAGACCATTCCACCCTCGGCTCCGAAGTCCGTGGAGCCGATGGAGAAGCCTGCCGAGATTTCTTTGTGGTCGGTTCCGACGGACTGGTCGGAGCCGACGATTTCTTTTTCTTAGAGGGAGAAGAAGAGGAAGATAAGGCCTCTTCAAAAGTAGGTTTGATAAGCCCTTTTAAAATCAATTTGTTTTTCCTCTCTTGGAGGACTCGAGAGGAAAAAGCGTGACACACGCTACAAGACTCCTGAAGGTGTTTGGGGCCTAAACAGTACACGCATAGGGAGTGATCGTCCGTTATGGACATCTTGTAATTGCAACGGGTACATTTTTTAAACCCTGAGGGTCTGTGCTCTTTAGACATAATAACAGTTAGTAGTCACAGAGAAAAAAAAAAAAATATATATATAGCAATGTATCTAACCCAGAATAATGGGTTTCGAATTTTTTTCTCCACAGATAAACAAGAGAAAACCAACAAATAAATCACACAAGAGGAGGGCCAAGAACCCTCTAACTAAAAACGGGAACTTGACCACCTCACAAACTCACACAAGAATGCTCACTCACGTGCAAGGGGAAGGCCCCTCCAACTTAAACGGAAACCTTACCCTGAAATACAAATTTACCACAAAAAAAATATCAGAAAAGTCAATCATACACAGCGATAGCTGTTAAAACAGCTTTTGGGTTAAATTTAAGAAAATTCCTGACAGAAAATTCTTAGAAAGAAAGCACTTAGCTCAGCCAAGTTTGAGACCACGTCTTTGCTTGTAAAGCGGCAAACGAGATCTGGGGAATTGGTGGTGGTGCATCCTGGGATATAGAAAATCTCAGCCAATAAGAGACTTCACTCTATAGTATAGCGTGCCGAGTCGGAGCCGAGGATCGGCTCCGAACCCATCAGTACAGAATGTAGGCGAGATAGGATCACATAACATCTGTTGTGAAGAAAATAGTATGGGACAACCACACTGGTTGTCTTTTCTTCTTACCTTCATAAGAAACAACAACTAATTGGCTTTACTGAAGGCTTTACCTTGAGATTGATAGATTGTCTCATAGTAAACACTGGATCCATTTTAGGCATAAAAGATGGCTTTGTTATCAAAGACATCTTGTCCTTGAGAAACATGAGGTAGGCTTGACTCACCATATGTGAATGTGAACGTATCTGACTTGCAAGCTTGCTTACAAGGAATTTTGGAGCAGAATTTAATTGTTTTGCAAGGAGATAAACAGATCTATTTTGAGTTGTTCCCCACAGTTAGATTAATTCCTGGAAGACTCTGGGTATAGTTTCCATTTGTGAGGGTCCATCCAGCTCCTACCCAGCTTGTTTGCAATATTGTTCAGCACTGATGGATTTTAAGAAGCTTAAACAGTCAAACTAAGCCAAACTGCTTCCTCCCAGGAAATCATATCTGGTAATGCCTTGCTTGTTTACATACAGCATCACTGTGAGGTTGTCTTTGATAACTTGCAGAGGTCCTGGAAATCAAAGCTGGTGTAAGGCTTTCAAAGCATTGAGTACTGCCAACATCTCTTTTGACACTTATGTGACTTTGCAAGTCTTGCTCTCTTCTACAGACCTTGAACCTTCACCACAATGGATACAGCTCTTCCAAGCAGAGTCTGAGGCATCTGTTGTGACAGACTGAAGAGTCAAAAGAGAAAAGAGGAGATCAGAATTGAGAAATGACTAGTTCTCCCATCATAGTAACTTCCTTATTATACATACCAGCACTAGGATCTGAAAAAATATGGGGGTGATGGTGGTGAGGCCAGAATAATCTAATGTACCACTGTATTTTTTCATGTGAAGTCCAGCCAAGGGAATTATAATAATCATGTAAGACATGAAACCCAGAATCCCAAGAAATTCCTTTGCAGATGTTATGGAGTGGTTGAAGTTTTCTCTGTTGAATTCCTTGTCCTGAGGAAGAAAAGTCATCCAGAAGATATTTCAGAGAAAAACTATTCTGTTTGATAGGATGAGACAAGATTTCTTTAAGTTCAGTCGCAATTCCAGATTGAGATGTTTCTTGATACATCTTGGAGAGACCTGGCAAGTGGAAAAAAGAGGCTGCAAAAATAAAAAAATCATACATAGAACAATGTGTATTAGTAAACAGTTATTGGAGCCAGACACTTTCTAAATACCTTTGATGCAGTATATAGCCCAAAGGGTAAGACAGAACTGATAATGTAAATCAGATAGAGAAATCTTTAAAAACTTTGAATTCCTTGACAATAGGAATGTGATAATGATTCGCAGCACATATTAGTCCAAGATAATCCGATGTAAATGGAGAGATGAAGTCCTACACTGAGGTATAGATTTCCAGGGATGGGGGAACTGAAGAAGCAAGTACTCATTCTTTTTTTCAAATATTTTTATTTTTCTTCTTCTCTTGTATGCATGTTACAAGATCCAGTAATTATGCAAGATACAGTACAGTCATCATTTTTTAAGGAGAATTCAGACATAGTTATGTAAATCATGTATCAAGAGAATTGTCAGTGCTACAACTAAAATACACTGATAACATCCTATATACACTATGTACAAAATAGTGCTACAGACAGTCATTTTCTTATTAACATTGTGTCACAGTTAACATATTGTTTCAATATGGATGCATATATAGAGCAGAGGTGACACAAAGCTCACGAGGGTGAGTACTTTTGTGCCCTTTTCATTTAACAATCACAATAATTTGTAATTCCACATTCAGCTACTCTTTCAAAATATGATTAGGAAATAAGGATGCTTACTTTGGTTATTCATTATATACATATGTGCTGATATATACATTATTGCCATACTTCTGAAACCCTCCCATGGTAGTTTGGTTCAATCTAGCCAGTTGGTAATATACAGTTTCACTAGAGAGAAGAGAGTAATTAGAATGTGCAGGTTAAACCTGGGTAATTTATGAGAGGTAATATGCAAAATTACAAATTCCCATGATAATGTAGATTTTTGATATCCCATCTTCTCTAGTCTAACTCTCAATGAGCACCATAATTTATAAGTGCATTTGCAGCTCCAGAAGATATGGAGTAAATCTGCTATTTCTGAGTAACAGAACTCCGAATTGAAGTTGTTAAGTATTTCTGGGGGTGAAGTAAGCATTGTTTGTTATCATTATGAGCTTTTTTAAATTAATTTTAGTGTTGCTTCAATAGAATTAGATCTTTGTTTTTCAGAACATTCTTTAATCTTATCAGTTCAGTATTTTGAATATAATAATGATGACTGGTATTTAAGAGATACTATTAACTTATAAGTGTTAGATAGCATCTTTTTCTTTAAGGTTAGTAAGTTCCATAATGTAATACATGTATTTAAGTCTTTTTCTTTAGCTTCAAATTCACTGAATTTTGAAGTACACAGTTCTCTGATTTGCCTTAGCATTATGATGTATCCTTTTGGAAGGTTGAGAACAGTCCCTATGTCTTCTAAAGACATTTTCCTATGTCTGTAAATATCCCAAACTTTACATTCCTTAATGAGCGGATAGTTGTTCAGATTTAACATATCTTTATTTAATCTGAGATTTGGGTTCAGATGTAATGGTTGCAAGAGGATATAAGTACTTGTTAGATTTAAAACTTCCAACAATTTCTGAAACCTTATTATTCTATGTTTTAAGGAGAAGTGAAAACTGTTATCCTTTAAGCTCTCCTGATTTAAGAAAGGAAGGGCTTTGGTGGGATTTATTTTATTGTTTTTGGTATGGTTATACCATAGTTTGATCCATAGTGGATAACATTCTTTATTCTTGGGATTATAATCAGCTCCCTGTATAATCCTGTTTACATTATGTCATAATATAGATTGAAATCAGGTAATCCCAATCCACCCCTTTCTTTCGGATGCATTAACTTCTGGTAACTAATTCTGACCGATTTAGGATACCAGATAAATTTAGCTAAAGCTACATTCAATTACTTAAAAAAGGTTTTCTGGACTATTATGCATTTGGTTGAAATAGTAGCCTTAGAAGAATATTCATTTTTATAACATGCTGCTTTTAAAAGGAAAGGTAGCTTCATTTTTTTTGTCTCTGGATTTCCTGATCAATGTATGACCAAACTTTTAGTAAGTTATTCTGCATGAATAGTTTTGGGCTATGTTCATGGGTGATATCTAAATATTTCAGGGAGCATTGTAACTTTACTCACCGAATATGGAAAATAAGAGTCAGTGTGGCTTATTGGATTGATAGGGAAAATTAAAGACTTTATAGGATTAATTTTGTAGTTTGAGACTTTTGAGAAGCTATTGATTGAGTCCAGAATTTTGCCTAAGTCTGTGTTAGGGAGTGAGAAGTATAGATTTAAATCATCAATAAAGGCTGTTAGTACAATTTTGTTCTTAGAAATTTCTGGGATATCATGGTATGTTTTCTGAGTTATAAGTAAAAACAAAGGTTCTATATATATAAGTTAAAAAGGTATGGAGATAACAGAAATCCTTGCCTGGTCCCATTTAAAATTTTTATTGGCTTTGAATTTGTCTTGTTTATGTGTAGAATTGTGTGAGTCCTCTCATATAAAAGTTTTATTATATTTGTAAATTATTGTGGTATGTCAAAATACTGTAATACAGACAATAAAAAGTTTAAGTTTACTCTGTCAAAAGCTTTACAAGCATCTAAAGATTGATAGGGTTTTTATGGTGTTTAGATAATAATATCATAGTATCTAAAGCTAACGTGTTGTCACATGTCTGTCTGCCATTCATAAATCCTGATTGTCCAAGTGATATTATGTTAGGTAATACTTTTTTAATCTGTAAGTATTTCAGCTAAAATTTCGATGTCTAGCTTTATGAGAGAGATTGGTCTATAATTTCCAGGGTTTTTAAGATCAGACTTGCTTTTAGGTATAAAAATTGTCTTTGAGTTATTTAAATGTAAATCTGTATTGCCATATTGTCTTATTTAATTATAGATTTTTAATGAGTTTTTATAACAGTTAACTTTATCATGGTCTCAAAGAAAGCCAGTAAAACTTTCAGCAAATGAGCCCACTAATTCAAAATCAAGGAATTTAAAGTAACATAAGAATAAACTTTCTTTTCAAATCATCAAAATCTTTCCCATCCTTGTCAGAAGGAATGAAGTCAGCATTTACCATCTGTTTAGCAGTAGAAGTTTTAGATAAGGACATCTGCATGATCGGTTTTAGGATTAGGAGATGAATATTTGAACGTCTGAAGTATTTTATATAACCTATGAAGCTTTTTAGGAGCAGGAGGTTGACTGTCAGAAATGTTGCAAGCTCTCAAAGAACATTTGCTAAAGCTGATTAATCAGGAGGGACTGTGGGATATCCAGTTCCAACAAATCATAATACTTTTGCATGGCAACAGGGATTTCATTATGTTCCAGATGTAATAAATATTTCATTTTGGCACTAATGCTTCAGAAGAAGATAGCTGTTGTTGGGGCACATTTGAAAAAAAAAACCACTCCTCAAAATCTGATTCTTCAATATATGGAGAATTTACTAAAGGAAAACACTCTCCTTCTATTCCCTGCTCTTCTGGTTACAAATTGCTGTCAGAAAGTGATTAAAATCGTTTTTTTTTTCTTTTCCTGTTTCTGGTCAGTGAAGAAACAAGCAGCAATCTCTTAGCAAATCCCAGCTAGTCTTCCCTGTCCATAGCTTAAGAAACATTCTTAATTTTTTGTTTTCTTTTCTTGTGAGACTCCCTGAAAAAAGACCAACTCATGGCAAAGGCGCTATCATGAGAATCAGCCACCCTAGCCTGGCTATGTGCTAAACCTTTACCCATTCCTTCTCCTGAGATGGGCAAGAGTGGTTCCCCTTTACCTGGAGAGGACAACCCTATAGCCACAGAGGTTGTGTCTAACTCCTAATCCTTAGTGGCTCTCCAAGAAGCTACACCAGAGGTATCAAGAGACATTGGTGAGATATCTGAGAAACCAAATCCAGCAACAGCAAAGTCATGCCCCTGTGTCTGTAGCAGTAAGAAAGCCTGCCTGACACCAGAAGGCTTCCAAGAAATTTTCTTTTTCTTGCAGATGGGAGAAGGAAGGACTGAGAAGACCAGAAATGGTCCTCAGTTTAGTAGAAAAGGAAGCATGCAAGATGTGTAGCAGGGCCTGGGAGATTTGGTAACCTTACTGACAGAAAAGTAATGATTTTGATGCAAAAAGCCAAATGACAGCCCCCCACCAAAAGCAAAATGCCCCGCAACTCTATATACATAAGTTGAAAAAAAAGACAAAAAAAATGTTACACTGTTTTTCACAAGCATTCACAGAGTTAAATTTTCCTTACAAGTAATGACAACCCATAAAAATAATATTCCTAGTATAACATCAATAATTTCACACAAAAAATAAGTTTTCTTCTTAGAAAAATATGTATAGTTTTCCACAGCAGGGAACCTATCTGTTCAGCCTTGAATGATCACTGGCCAACTGTCATTTTCATAAAACCTGCAGAGGGAGTGCACTTTGAAACCAAGAAAGCTATAAGCATTTGGCACACAAGCTGCCTTATTATATGGATCTGCTCAAGTCGCTGGCAGTTAATAGTACATGGAAATTTCTCTGAAGTTTTGAAATCTGGCCAAAGATCATATCCTTGGCAGCATATAACCTAAACAGCTTCAGCTACTGCAACAGCGACCTAATGCTACACATCTGCAGATAGACCTATGGTGGCCATTGATGCCCCCCCCCCCGTATTCACTGAAAGGCCTTGCTGACACACCATATGTATATTTCCTAAACATATGTAAGGCTCTGTTTCATGATCAGGAATATAACCTTTCCTGAAATATTTCCCTTGACACAGAAATGAATGAGTAGTAATGCTCAATCCTACAATTATGGAAAAGCCCAAAAATTACAAATACATGTGTTTTCAGGGGAAAAAAACCTTCCTACATGCCACACCCCCTACTAGTTACATATATCACCTCCAAGACAGCACCACCATGAGGAAAGGACAATTTCCCAATCACCACTGTTCCAAAATGTCATAGTGAAAAAGTCAGTAATTTTGGAACTGCTGATTTCCAGTCAGCTGCAATGGCTTCCTCAATTTTTTATATAAGAACTCATTGAGGAAAGGCTTGCATCCCACTGTGAACAAATAATGGAAAATGGAGATGAGAATGATCTACTTCTTAATAAGCTGTTTGTGGTGATGGTATACTATATGACATGTAACAGGTGTCGCAGTGGCTATTAGATTAAGTTTATAAAATAACTGTAACTTTCTAAGTTTTATTAAACCTTACAATATACAATATGTTTCAATTTGTTTTGATCATTAATGCTTCACACACCATTAAATCAGATAATTAAACATCACTTATTAAATGTTATGGTCTTAACAATAAAATATTCAACAGTGTTTAAAAGTGACACTAAAGTTTTATGGTGACAACAAATATTAACATGCTTCAGTGTACAGTCTTTCCACTTTCAGTTAAGTACATTCCTTAGACAATGTCCCCCAAACTGTTGCTCACAAACCTATCTGCAATAAAGACATTTTGCTTAAAACATGCAACAATGAACACTGCATCAGAGACAGACAAGCTAAAGAAACGTAAACATAGTTAACCTCAACATGAATAACTAAGCATACGTTTTTCTCTGTTATTTCCAGCTGTAACACAAAAATTCTACTGCTGAAGAAGGAAAAGCAGTGACATGAATACGTCAAAAAAAAACTAAGCAGTATTGCAATCTTTATTATGATAGCAGTCTGTCTGTAGGGGGCAACTTAAGAATCAGATGATGTATGCTGTGGGCACTGCTGGGAAAAACTAAGAAGCAGAGGAATTATGAAGGCAACTGACATATGCAGCAGAGGTAAGCTGATCATCCCAAGCAATACGCGAGTACTGACCATTTTACTGCTTACCAAAAATGATAGAAATACCATGTATCACACTCAAATGTTTTCAGTTGTCCAATGCACTCTTCCAGTGGTCTTCAAATGCTGGTGTTGTGCAAGTAAATGGTAATTTCTGTTTCTTTTGTCTCCTTGTCTTATTAGTAGGGTTGTGAGTACAAGTCTACAGTCCAGATACTTTAGTAATGATCAGTTCAGAAGGGTTGGCAAGGTAAGATAAAACGGTAGCGTGTACTTTATGGGGGAAGATGTGTATCACAGTTTATCATCAGAATGTTGATCATTCATTTATTCTCAGATGGAAGTCCATGTGAAGAATACCTGGTGACGAACCTATAAGAAATGTTATGCCAAACCAAAATCATGCTGCAATACATGATTCTTGCTAACATGGATTAAAAAGTATCACAGATATACAATGCATATGCATGCCAACCCCTTATTAAATACATTTTTATACACAGCATGGTTTTTCAGGATGGCTACCAGGTATTCTTCACCTATGCAAATATATTCATGGGTTATTTTGAAAATCAATATATCTATACTACTGAATTCTATAGAGAACATGTAGTCAGATATTTTAGATATATTGATGATTTAATTTTTATATGTAAAGGAGGGCTTAGCAAAGTTCAGATGTTTTTTAATAAGTTGCATGAAAATGAGGTGGGGGTAAGTTTTAATGGGCTACAGCTAGGTGATGAAGTTCATTATTTAGATGTAAATATAAAGGGTAATAAAGATTCTACATTAAAAATATACATAGAAAGTTTTCAGAAGTAAATTCTGTTTTACATGGCGCTAGCTGTCAACCCCCCCCCCACACACACACACTATTAAGTCTATTCCATTTGGAGAATTCATTACGGTAAAAAGTTTGTGTAATAATAAAGTGGACAAGGAAAGAGAAATGGCAGAAACCTTTCATAAGTTTTGTGAAAGAGGATACTCAGTAGAGGAAGTGGAGCAATGGATGGAAAAAGTACTGAACAAAAATACAAATAAAAGAAGGGGGTATATATGAAGGGAAGGAGAATAGGAAAAGTCAGGAATGGATATATTTTACAACTACATATTCAGTGTTTACAGGGATAGTAAAGGATCAAGTAGAATATTTCTGGACAAAAGTTAAGAGGGAGGTGGATTTTTTGCAAAACAAGAATATTAGCTTCTCTTTTAGAAAAGGTAGAAGCATAAAAGATTTTCCAGTACATGGGAAATTTAGTATGCCTCCTGTTGGACTTGTTTCTTCCCCAGTAATGTTAGGCACACATCCTTGTGGAAACTGTAGCATATGTGAATTTATATTTAAGGATTTTACATATATCAATGGAAGAAAATTTCAAGTGAATGGTATACATAGTTGTAATACGGAGAAAGTTATCTATGGTCTGAAGTGCTCTTGCAATAAATTTTATGTGGGGGAAAGCAAAAGGAGGTTTGCAAGTAGGTTGAAAGAACACATAAGAGATATAAGGAAAAGTAAACTAACTAGTCCAGTAGCAGTTAATTTCAAAGAGTTTCACAATAGTAACCCTGAGGGGTTACAGGCGACAATTTTAGAGAGAACAGAAACTAGTGAATTGATGATGGAACAACAAATAAAAAATATATTAAGAAAAAAAGAAACAATGCTAATTTTGAAGTTTGATACTATGAGCCCTAGTGGCTTAAATCAAGAATGCACATGGAAATGTTTGATGGAATGTAACAAATTGTAATCGATTAATTGTTTTATTGAGGAATTAACTTATTAGCTTATTAGATTTAACAGTATTTAAATTCTAGTTGCAATGTGTTTATTGTACTCTGTTTTCAGCTGAGGTGCTAGAGATTCTTCGTGTGCTTTAATAAAATGCAAAAGTTTGTGGATCACTGGCCAGTTTGTGTGAAATTCAAATCTTTGTCCCCAAGTAACATAGGCCAAAACTGTTGAACAGTGTTCACAATTTTGTCACTAATAACATTAAAGGTAGTAACAAAATAAATTTCCCTAGAAGTTATTCTATTTATATCTTTATTTACTCTAATGCTGTCAGGGCATCCAAGAGGGACATTATTATTATTGTTGTTATTACTGGTATTCCAGACCCTTCGATTGGCATGGATGTTTGACCATCTTAATTCCATTACTGTAGCTTTCGTTTCCACAACTAACCTTACATTATATCCCCTATCTTAAAACATTTTTTCAGATTCTAAAATCTCATTGTTAAAGACTTCATCCTTACTACAAAGTTGATGCATCCTGAGAAATTCATTATAGGGCAATACTGTCATTCAATGTGTTGGATGGCAGCTATTTCCATATAAAAACTGACTTCTCAGTTCAAATTTCCTATGCAAACCCGTATTCAGCTGGCTAAGTTTAATATCCAAAAAATGTACCTCCATACCCAACTGAATACCATCAAATTGTAGGCCCATATTATTAACTTGTAGGTCTTCCACAAACTGAGATGCAGCCTCAGTAGGGCTGTCACACAAGAAAATAAGATCATCTATGAATCTCAAATATAGCAAAACATGAGACCTATATAACTTATGGTGATATATATTATCAAATTCAAACTTGCCCATAACCAAGTTAGCATGCATTGGGGTGAATGCCGCCCCCATGGCAGTCCCCTGTAATTGATGAAAAACTTCCCCTTTAAAAACAAAAAAATTACTCTTTAAACAAAACACAACCAAATCAGTCAAAAAGTGGGACATATGGGAGTCTCCTAAAAAATGGATACCAACATCATGTCTGATGTTCATATATAAATTCTTTACATCCATGCATAACCAGAACATAGAACTATTCCACTTAAAACCCTGTATTTTAGTCAAAAAATCTTGACTATCTCTCACATATGAGGGTAAGCTCAAAACAATTTTTTTCAAATATTCATGTAAACAAATACTAATAGATTTAAAAAATATATATTTCTCAGCAGAAACAATAGGTCTCCCAGTTAAATTACTAAGACCCTTATGTGTTTTGGGTAAGCAGTAGAAAACAGCAATACTGCTGTTTTCTACACTGAATTTCTTAGTAATGTCATTGAGAGAAAAATAACCCAAACGGTAGCCCTTATCAAGTAACAACAAATACTCATCAATAGCTTGAAAATTACAATGAATATTGCATTTCTCATAAACATTTGTATCATTCAAATGCATATAACACATATCAAGGTATTGTATGAAATTCAAAATCACTATTTGGTTACCTTTGTCTGATGGCTTTACAACAAAATTCCTATCATTACAAAATTTACAAAATTCAACCCATTGTTGTCTACTTAAGTAAAAACAAATGTCGGATTTATTACTCATTAATATATTATAATGGTTTTCCACCTCAAAACTTATAGTAGAAACATAACCCTGTATGCATGTATTAGTATATGGTGGAATAAAACAACTTTTTATTTGAATCGCACTAGTATGAAAATTAGTATATGCATTAGCTGCACAGTCATCAGAATCATCCAAAGCAGATACACATGAATAAAAAGAATCATCAGAAACAGTATCAGAATATTCATAGTTAACACAATTACTATTATTTTTATTAAAAAATTCAACCAAATGTAATTTTCTACCTAGTAGAACGATTTCACTTTTCAATATATGCAACCTAGGTAAAGCAGTGGGTATGAATTTTAATCCTAAACATAAAACTGACCTAACAACATCAGAAACAATACCATTAGACAAATTTAACAATAAAACATAATTTCCAACAATACATGTATTAATTCCATCTTTTTCTCTTGTTAAATTGTCTTTTGTAGTTACCGCCAACATTTATCTGTTGTCCCCAATTGCCTCAATTCCATTTTCCATGAAAATTAGTGGTGGGCTTGTTATTAGCCCACTGGTTGTCACTTCAAAACCTGCGATTAACATCCGTATCTAGATAAAAATGTTGGAAATGTTATGATATTGAGCCAAATTACACACCCAGGGCTGTGAACGTGTTAATGGAGCAGTTGAGAATGGGAGTGATCCATCAGCTACAAAACAGCCTTTTTTACTGCTGCAAGCACAGGAGCTTCTGAGAATGAAGCAGAGAGGAAGGTCTATGAGCCAAGACAGGAACTTGAAGAAGAGGCAGTACACACAGGAAAAGGTAGAGACAGGTCCTGCAGTTCAGAACAAAATTCGAAAGGTTTGATTTTTAACCTTTCTTCAGTCATTCTAACACCTAAACAGAGTAATGTATTAAATAATGGACTAAGTTTTATACCTGCTGGATATTCCTCACATAATGATGTACTGATTGACCTTAAACTCTTTGTTAGAAATATTTCATTGAAGTTGTTGTATGGTAACAGAGAGAGTTCCAATGTTCCTGTCTATAGAAAATCTAGTGTTTTTACACCTATTAACATCCCTTTAGTACAAGCCTTCTGTAAGTTGCGTGTAGATGACATTTATAAAAAGAAGTTATGTCTTACCATAATGTTCCACCTGTGTTGTAGATCTTTGTTCATTCATTACAAATAGGACCTCAGTTCCATCCTCGGAACTGATACGGCCATTTCCAAGCTCGCGCAAGCCAAAAACTCTCAGCTAAGACATACCCATAACGCCCCTCTCCTAGTTACTCCAGATCGAGTTTGCCTGCCCTTAGATAATAGATGTAGTAATAGAAAAAATAGTAGGAGGCTCTGTCTGAGCAAATACCCTAACCAGGAGTTCCTAAAGTCCACCAGGAGTCCAGGCAGGGGGAAGGAGGGCGGGAAGTAATGAATGAACAAAGATCTACAACACAGATGGAACATTATGGTAAGACATAACTTCTTTATCTGATGTTGTAAATCTTTGTTCATTCATTACAAATAGGACCGAGTCCCCAGCTACTTGAGTCCTGGGTGGCCCTAAGAAAAGATATTCCTGAGGACCATGGAACCAAAAGATGCTCGTCCCCTGGAGGTAAAATGCAATTGTAATGAGATATAAAGGTATGAGGTCTTGCCCAAATGGCTGCTGCGCAGATATCATTCATAGTGGCTCTGGAATGAAAAGCTACAGAAGTAGCAAAAGATCTGGTAGAATGAGCCTTTATTCTGGAAGGTAAGGATAGCTTATTCTGTTGGTAAACAAAGGTAATGATGTTTCTAAGCCAAGAGGATATAGTCACTTTGGAAACAGGTTTACCCAATCCGGGTCCTGCAAAGGCCACAAACAATTGATTTGTTTTCCTGAAAGATTTAGTCCTGTCCAAATAACAATGAAGCTGCTGATCCACATCAAGGGTGTGCAAAATGCACTCCCCTCTATTAGAATGCTGAGGGAAGAAAACCAGCAGGATAATAGATTGGTTAATGGAAAAGCTAGAAATGACCTTGGACAAGAAAGAAGGGTCAGTACGAAGGGACACCCTATCTGTGCCATGTGGAAGATCAAGTAAGGACTCTTGACACTCAAGGCCTGCAGCTCAGATACTCTTCTCGCTGAGATAAGTGCTACTAGAAGTAAGGTTTTCCATGACAAAAATTTCAAATCACATGAATCAAAGGGCTCGAAAGGAAGACCTGTGAAAGACTGAAGTACCAAAGTCAAGTCCTAGGGTTCTAAGGGACGGTTGACCAGAGGTTTTACATGTAATACTCCTTTCAAAAAGGTCTTGCATAGGCGGTGTGACATAATTGAAGAATTATCAAGACCATTAGCTGCTAAATGTACAGTGATCGTTGAAGCTGAGGCTCTTGCATGTAAAAGAGCAGTCAGGTACTGTAGGATCTTTTGAACATGCATAGAGAAAGGGTCTAAGTTCTGATCTTTGGCCCAAATAGCGAACCTAGTCCATTTACTAGAATAAACTTTCCTAGCGGAAGGTTTGTGTGAGGCCAGAAGAATTTCATGAACAGGAGATGGGATGTCAGGCAGACTGGCAATCATTGGAAGTGGAGGAACCAAGCTGTGAGCTTGAGACTGTGCAGGTTCGGATGAATCAGTCCCTGAGGATGAGATAACAGGTCCTGGGAATGATCCAGATACACAGGCTGTGAATCAGATGAGGCCATAGAAACAGGAACCAGACCTGATATGGCCTATAGGGGGCAATGAGGATCACTTTGCTTCTCAAAATCTGAGCTTTCTGGAGAAATTTTGGAATTAGTGGAAATGGGGGAAAGGCATACAGAAGACCTGGGGGCCAATTGTGCATTAGAGCGTTCCTCTGTGATTCCCCCTGAGGGGGGGATCAGGGCAAAATAGCTTCTGCATTTGTAGTTTAGAGGGGAAGCAAACAGGTCGCAGCAAGGCTTGCCAAAGTGTTGGAAGATCTGATCCACTGTTACAGGGTTGAGGGACCACTCGTGAGGCATCAGGATGTTCCTGCGCAGATTGTCTGCAATAAGGTTGGAACTCCTGGGAATGTGTGTTGCTATAAGAAAGTGGTTGGAAGCTATCGCCCAGTGCCAAATCCTCATGGCTTCCTGACACAGGGGGTAAGACCTGGTTCTGCCTTGCTTGTTGATATACCACATGACTGACATGCTGTCTGACTGAATTGCAATGATCCCAGAGGGTAGGGATGCACAGAACGCTTGCAACGCTAAGAGAACTGCCCTCAGTTCCAAGACACTTATGTGCAAGTTGGCCTCCATGGGGGACCAGGTGCCTTGGACAGTCTCTCCCTGGAAATGCCCCCCCACCCTAACAGTGAAGCATCAGTGGTTACTGTGGCCATGGGCTGGGGAAGACAGAACAGTCGACACCAAAGATTCGTTTGTGGCTTCATCCACTATAGCATTTCTTCCTTGCAACAGTTTGTAAGACGTATCATGTGGTTGAGTGGGTGAGTTATCAATGACCATTGTGTGGAAAGGAGCCACTGCAGGATTCTCATGTGCAGTCGCGCCAGTGGTACTAACGTAATGGCAGCTGCCATGGCGCCTAAGAATTGCAGTACAAGATGTGCTGGTACATAGGTGTGAGGAAGAAGGTCTTGGATTTGGTGTCTTATTTTTGAAAGCCTGTGAGGGGGAGAGAAGCTTGACAGGATGTTGTGTCGAATACCACTCCAATAAATTCCAGTGTCTTCATTGGGGACATTTGAGATTTGTCTTTGTTGATTGTAATCTCCAAGTGGAGAGTGAGACCTTGAGTGTAAGAGAGGCTGTGGACTAGGAGATTTCTGGTCAGAGCGGTAAGGAACCAATCTTCTAGATAGGGAAACACCTGAAATCCTTGTAGTCGAAGATGAGCTACCACAACTGCCATACCTATGGGGGGGGTTCTGATACTGATGTCATTGGCGGTGACTGTGAGCCTTCGGAATGAAGGACCCTCTCCATCACCTGGACAGCAGGCCCACCCAAGGAGGGATGGGAGCCTGGAACCGGGAGGGACAACCTCGGAATTGGGGTCACACCTCACCCCAAGGAGCCCACCTCCAGTTGAGGAGCTCCAAGAGAACTGGAAGCCATCAGAATCATGGACATAAATGGCGCCAGCGTGAAAATAGGCTCTGGTCTAGGTACCAAGGTACGGACAGTGCAAGAACCACTCCAAGAAAGCATTGTCTCCACCAGAGCCGATGCAGCAAGGGTGGTTGGTGCTTACAGAGGAAACACTGCTGTCAGAGCTGAGACAGTATGCACCGAAGTGGACATCGGTACCGAGATCTCCAAGATCTGGGTGGAGGCTGGAGGAGGATAAACAGTGGAAGATGTGGTAAAAGATTCCGAGCCAGGAGGGATGGAAGGTCTAGCTGGAATGGGCAATCCCCTAGCTGCCAGAAGCTGGTCCACAGCCCACACTAGGTCTAATTCAGAAAAACTCCTAGTGGATCTAAAGGAGGCTGCTGAAGGAGAATCAGGTCTTTCTAGAATGGGGCTAAACCTCTGCCCCAAAAAAGGGTCGTATGTTGGACAGTATCTTGTCCTTGGCAGGTATTCAAGTTTTGGAGCTGATGGAGCCAAAGAAACTGTTGGCACCATGGCCGAGGATGGTGCCAAAGCATGTACAGTCATCGGAGCCGGTTGGAACTGAAATAGGAGTGAATATCATGGATGGCACAGAGGGAGAGGACACACAGTCTGGTGCCAAACAGGTCTGCGCCAAGGGCGCCGGCGAAGCACGGAGCCAACTCGGTTCTGTAACTGACGGAGATGCAGAAACTGAGTGACTCCATTTTTCCTTATGTTTTTTGGTCTTTGGAGGGGGTGAGACCTCCGACCCAGATAGAGCCTCTGAAAAAGGTGTCTTGAGTAAACCTTTTAAAATAAGTTTATTTTTATGTTCTGCTAGTGTCTGATTACTAAAACTAGCACAAATGTTACATTCAGCTTTAATATGATCCAAGCCCAAACAGTAGACACAATGAACATGTGTATCCGAGTTAGGCATCTTACGTCCACACTTGTCACACTGTTTAAATCCCAACTTAGCTTTGTCTGACATAGTAAGGCAAACAAGGCTATTCTATAGAAAAATTAAGGGAGAGAAGAGGGAGAGAATACCAATGATGTTATTTAAAAAATACCACTAGTAGTAAGGAAAGTCCTGTCAAAGACAGGAGAGAAGGGCAGTACCAATAAAGGTAAAAAATTAAAATACCAAGGTAAAGGGTAGGAAATAGGATTAGGTTATAGGTGACAGTGAGAAAAGGCTAACTTGACTAAAAATTAAATAATTTTGAAGAGAGACAGTCTTAAAAATAACAATTTTCCACTTAGCTCTGAGAGAGATGGCTAGCGTGTCTGACTAGGAACACGGCAAACAAGATCTGGAGTAACTAGGAGAAGGGCATTATGGATAGGTCTTAGCTGAGAGTTTTTGGCTTGCGTGAGCTTGGAAATGGCTGTATCAGTTCCGAGGATGGAACCGAGGTCCTATTTGTAATGAATGAACAAGGATTTACATCAGATCTATTTTTCTTACTCTTCAGGCAAAGGTTATAACAACCTAAGTAAAGATGAATATTCTTCCTTACTGGACTTAATGAAATGAGATGATAACTGTTTCCACCCCGCTGATAAAGGGGGTGGTATAGTAGTTATGGATGTATTATGCTACCTGAATGCTATGAATCTGATGTTGAATGATGAGCAAACATATACTATGGTGAACAGAACTGAGGTATTGAAATTGAATGATAGACTACAAGAGAGCATTGAAGGTTTAATGGAAGGTGTGATAGACAAAAATCTGTATGAATATTTCCTTGTTGAGAATGCAGTGATACCCAAAATCTATGGGCTACCCAAGGTACATAAAGACCAAGTGAACCCACCCATGTGAACGATAGTTTCTGGTAGAGGGTGGGCCACAGAGCCTATGTCAATATACATAGAAAATCAGCTCCACCCTGTGGTCAAAGGGACAGGAAGCATTTTGAGGGACACTAAGGATTTTCTTAGTAAGTTGTATGAATGGTCTGCTGTGGAGTATAGAGTAGATGTTCTATTGATGACCATGGATATATCCTCCCTTTTCACTTGTATTCCCAATTATGTTGGCACTGACAACATCAGACAGTTTCTAGGTCAAGACCCTGCCTATGACAGCAATAAAGTGTATTTGATTTGCACATTACTAGAGCCTATACTGGGGTACAATGCTTTTATTTTTGAGGATAAGTTTTATATACAAAACACAGGGGTGGCTATGGACACAGTTTGTGCCAACAGTTATGCCAATATGGTTCTGGCTGAGTGGGAGCTACAATATGTATTCTCTGAACCGAATAATTTTAAGGGGTTCATTTTATATTATGGCCGATATGTTCCTTATTTGGGGAGATACCTTAGAGACTTTCAGTCAATTTGTGCAGTTTTTGAACAGTACCACTAGCTTTCATCGATTCACCTATGATTGGTCGAATAAGTGCATCTCATTTCTGGATGTAATAGTTTGTAAAACTTTGGGAGGCTTGTACACAAGGCAGTATGTAAAACCTTGTAAGATCAGTAATGTTGTGCATGCTCAGAGTATGCATCCCAAACATGTGAAGTGAAATGTTCTTAGAGGACAGTTTTTTAGAACAGCTAGGCTGAATACAAAGGACAGTGACATGTATAATTCTTTTGAGACTTTAACTAATAGCCTGTTGAATAGGGGGTACGATAGCTCAGAAGTCTCTGTTGCACAGAATGATATGATTCTGTTGAGAGATACTCGGACCAGACCTTATTTTGAGGAGCGGGTAGAACAGTCAACCTCTCCCAGTTTGTCACATATTCAACCCACATGTATGACTCTTACTTATTCCAAGGACTCAGGTTCTATCTGTGAAATAGTTAGAAGACATTGGAAGGTTTTAGCCTCAGGTGAAAAATGTAGGGGGTTGCTAGATGTTTCCCCTTCCTTCTGCTTTAAGAATCGCCCGTTTATTAAGAAAATGCTGTGTTATAAATCTTTGACCAAGCAGAATAGGAAAGTTGTGAGTGACAGAATAAGCACATACCCATGTCGTTATTGCAATGTATGTAAATACATTAATACTGATGATCAGTTTATACATCCAGACACAGTTCGAGTGTTTAATGTCAAACTTGATGCTGATTGTGGTAGCCAAAATGTGGTTTATTGTGCCTCTTGTGAGGTTTGCAAATGTTTCTATGTTGGCAAAATCAACCAGTCCTTAAGAGACAGGATCAGAGAGCATCTCTATAGTATAAATAGAAGTGATGAGAGGAATGCATTGTCAAAACATGTAAAAGCTGCAGGATGCAATCGCTGGTTTAAATTCATGGTTCTAGAGATTTATGTGCCAAGACCTAGAAGGGGGGATGTAAGGACACAAACAGAATGTGCTGAAATCAAATAGATGCATATACTCCGAGGTGCTGATGGGAAAGGGTTAAATGATGTTATTCCAATTAAGCCAGTATTGAGGTCACGTGACCTAAGACACTGAATTACAAATGCTGCTTGTTATATGTGTTTTAGTTGGATTTGATGAAGTACCTAGAAAGCGCTCATCCTTGTTTTTTAAAGTTTTATTCCATGTTTATTATCTGTGTTTTATTAAACGGACTTTATTTTACATCTCTCTGCCTACCAGTTTTCCTTTTTTTGATACATTTTTGCCTTTTCACTGGTTGCTCTTTTTGTTTTGGATTACCTTATCCATTATGTCAAACTCACTCCCCATACTAAGACGTGTAAGATACTCCTGCACTTATTTATATACACACATAAATATACACATGTAAACATGCCCTCCAAAATTTTCACTACTACCCGGCTCCCCTGCTCCCTTCTCATCTTACTAATTCCTCTTTATCATGCTACTTCCTTCTCTTTCAAATCTCCCTCATCCTGCCCTTTTGCTTACACCATCCCTTACACTCATCTTCACCCTCCACTACTCAATCATTTCCACTACATATCCTCCTTCCTCATTCCACCTAAACTTCTTTACCTTTTCCAGCCCAAAGTCTTTCCCACCTCCACTGACATTTTTAAACCTAAACCACAGCTAATCCCTAGCATCACCCTATTGTACCAACCCAAAAGGCCAAAAACTGGTCCCAGAAATGCCATAGCCTTATCTGGAGATATCCACCCCAACCCAGGCCCCTGCCTCCAGTCAAACAACCCCTTCCCTCCTCCCCCTTCCTCCTCTTCTACTAACACCCTTTTCCCACTTTCCGCTACCTCCTCTACTTTCTCTCCAAATACACTTAAGTTCTTCACCATCAACGCTCAAAGCCTCAACAATAAAACCCACCAATTACAAGCTTGGATAAACCATAATCAACCAGACATCTTAGCCATCTCTGAAACCTGGCTAAAACCTTATATTACTGACCCTGAAATCTTACCTTCAGGCTACCACATCCTTAGAAATGATCGCTTAAATAAAAAAGGTGGAGGCTCTGCTCTAATCTACTCTAACCATCTCTCTCTAATCCCTCTACAAACCCCAACCCCACAATTCAAAAATACTGAATTAACTGCTGGTCTTCTCAGATTGAATAGGCGTAAGAATATCTGCTTTATCTCCCTATATATCTCCCCAGGTGACAACATCTCTACCCTTGAAAATATTCTTCACTGGGCCACAAATATAATAAAATATGAAACTTACATTCTTGGCGACGTAAATATAGACTGGAATAAAATCAACTCACCTTCTCCTTCTCTATCCATTAACCTATACAACTTCACCCAAGTAATCCATTCAACTACTCGTCCTAACAAAATCCATCCTCCTGGATCCATCCTGGACTGGATTCTAGTTTCTCATCCCTACAAAATAATTCTCTCAGGCACCATCCCCGATACTTTTAGTGACCATCTCCTGCCTTCACTCACCGGTCAGCTAATTCCACCCAATTTCATCACCAGTACATTCAAACTCGAAATCTCAGCAACTTTAACCCTACAATTTTCTCAAACACCTTTAAACTCATCAACTGGCAAACCCTTAATACTCTCCCCTTAGACAATGCTGTAGAACATTTCAACTCTATTTTCCTAGACACCCTAAATTGCTTAGCCCCTCTAAGAAACAAACGAATCAAAACAAACTCTGCTCCTTGGCTGACAAAAGAGACTAAACAAATCATGCATCACAGAGACAAAGCCTGGAAGCACTATCAAAAAACCAAACTGTCTTCTTCCTTCCTCCAATACACCCAACTTCGCAACCAAGTAAAAAAACTAATCACTTTAGACAAAAAAAAATTACTATAGTAAACTGCAGTCTAACAAAAATAAGAACCCAAAACAATTTTGGAAATCAGTTAACTCCCTTCTACACCCAGGGTCCAAAAATAATCCCTGCCCAGACCCAAGTTTAACTGACAAGGAATTGAGTTCTCACTTCAACACCTTCTTCACAGAATCCATAGCTAATCGAACCAAAACATTCCCAAACAATAATCCATCTAACATCCTCTCCTCAACTCCCAATAACCTTAATAAATGTCTCTTGAATTTCCAGTTCAAACCAGTTTCAACCAGCTTCATAAAAAGGCTCTTATCTAATCTTAAACCATGCTCAAATGCCCCTGACAACATACCCTCCTCCTTCCTCAAATGTGCAGCTGAAGGTATTGCTCTCCCTATTAGTATCCTGATAAACAGATCCTTAAATGAGTCATACGTACCCAAACTCTGGCGTTCAGCCTACATCCTACCTCTCCACAAAGGAGGCAAAAACACCACTATCTCTAATTTCCGCCCCATAGCCCTACTCTCTCCAATATCTAAAGTCCTAGAAAAATGTGTCCACCACCAGCTTTTACCTTTCCTAACTCAGAATCACCTTCTTACTCCCACCCAACATGGCTTCCGCCATAGCACCATTACTGCCTTACTATCCTTCCTTGAAACAGTCAACCGAGCCCGAGACTTTGGACTCCTTATATCCACAGTACTACTAGATCTTTCCAAAGCCTTTGACACCATCTCCCATACACACCTACTCTTTCATCTCGCCAACCTTAATCTCTCCCCACATACTCTTTCCTGGTTCTCCAGCTACCTATCTGAAAGATCTCAAGCTGTCAGATGGATGAACTCTACCTCTTCCTTCTTGCCCACACCAACCGGTGTTCCCCAGGGGTCCATCCTCGGACCCATGCTCTTCAACATCTTTATAAATAATCTACACTCTGTCATTCCTGACACCACAGTCATCTAATATGCTGACGACTCCACCTTAGTTTGTGCTGCCTCTAACTTTTCTGAACTCCAGACTAAAACACAAATAGCCTTTTCCACCACAGAGAACTGGATGCACCAAAATCACCTCTCCCTCAACTCTAATAAATCCAAAATTCTTATTTTTACCCCTTCCAGACATTCCTCATTCTCTGACAAAGATTCCTTCAAAGTCCTCAGCCAAACCAACACTGCTATAGAAGTAGTGCCTTCTGCTAAACTACTCGGCATTACCATAGACGAACACCTAAAATTCGATCTCCACATCCAACAAAACATAAAGAAAACCCACCAAAAGTTAGGTATGCTCTACAGAAACAACCAATTTCTTTCCAACTCCTCTAGGCACACCCTGGCAATTACATATCTTCTACCCTCTCTTCTCTATGGAGCCCCTCTTTTAACCAATCTGTCTATTTCCAACATCTCAAAACTTGAAACTTGCTATAATAAGATCTCTAAATTCAACCAAATCCAAAACCTCAACTCACCACTGCCTTACCCTTAGAGCTCTAAATTGGCTTGAACTTCCCAACCACCTGGACTACCTCCAACTAACCACTGTTCACAAACTAATATTTTACCCAGACTCTTGCCCTGCCTTAATAAACATCCTTCCACCATACACTCCAAACAGATCTCTGAGATCTGAACACCAAAACCTTATCTCCATCCACAAACCTAAACGTCCTGCCGGCCAACTTCTACTCTCCTTCTCTCTAGGTAAAAAATGGAACTCTCTCCCTCCTTCTCTTAGGACTATACCTAACTCCGACTCCTTCAAGACCCTACTTCTCAAATACCTGTCATCCAAATGGAAATGTTCCTGCTCTCACCAGATATAATTTCCAGGGATCTCTTCCTCTGCAAAAAAAAAAAAAAAAAAAGAGTTTTCTTTGGGCACATCTATGTATTTTTTTATATTTACTCTGCACTGTATTGCTTCATTATGTTTGCTCTTCTTGCACATTTCATGTAAATGTATTTCCTGACTGCTTGAATCTTATTCTTGTATTATACCATTAACTTTATGTAACCATGTTTCATTGTATTGCTTGTGGAGCTTTTCTCCCCGGGCCTCCACTGAAAATGGGCACTTCTTGGCCCAGTGGACTTCCCCGGTAATCAAACTGAAATAAATAAATAAATAAATACACACACACACACACACACACACACACACACACACACACACACACACACACACACACGCACACACACACGCGCGCACACACACATGCACACACTCACACACGCACGCACACGCGCACGCGCACACACACACACACACACACACACACACACACACACACACACACACACACACAATCAGGAGAGTCTTATTACTGTATTTGAACCGCCTACATGTATTATATGCATGTGCCACAGTTGAGGTCCTTCAGTAAGATCTTATGTAAAATCTGTACTGAAACAACACTGTGTGTAGTACTGCTGTACTTCATGCAAAGAGTACATAATACATTTATTACTATGTGTTCATGCACAAATGCACCACTTAATCCATGGTGCTGGAATATATTTTTAGGGCCAGATGTTTCAAAGGTCAAAGTTAATATCTGTTACACCTTCATACACAAAGAGGATAACCATGTCTAAATTGATGTATGCTTATTACAGCACCATGTACATAAGTAAATTCTTCAGACATAAGAAATGTTTGATAAAAGGTTCACCTTTTTATATAATTGGTATATACACCATTCTAAAATGTGCACCTTGTTTCACATAGGTTTCCATATAGAAGTTTGGTGTACAAATTTCTGGCTACAACCATGTTCACAGGGAAAGTTTTCTTTATAGTCTTAGTTACTGTTCATAGGTTCATAGGTTGGTACTAGGCTATCGGCCCTAGGGCCTATACAAGCCTAGCCAAACAATTCCCCGGATATTTCTTCCCACAATATTTACTTCCCTGGACCCCTGTCTAGCATGGTGACTGATGTGATCCCCGCGGTGAATTTCCTATCTCCCATCCAATCCTCAAGGTTCCTTTTGAAGAGGGCCAAGGAGGCACTCTGTTTGACATGTATGGGCAGTCTATTCCAGAGTATGGGGAGTCTCTGGGTCAGGAACCTATCCCTCCAGCATGTTTTGTTCATTGTGATGAAAAGGTTTAGATCCCTGGAGCGTGTGGCTCTGAGGGATTGGGATTTCTTTAAGTGGAGCATGTCCAACAGCTCAGGGTTTGACATGGCCTTGTATGTTAAGCAGAAATCGCCTTTGAGTAGACAATATGCCACAGGGTATAGCAGGAGTTTTTTTAGATGGTCAGCATAGGGCATCTACTTTAGGCCTGTGATTCTTTTAGTGAGGTATTTCTGTGGCCTTTCCAGCTGTTGCAGATGTCTTGTGAGGTATATACTAAATGGGGCGTTGTACTCTATAATGGGTCTAATGAGGGATGAGTACAGTGGGAGAATTACCTCCTTTTTTCTGGATGAAAAACCCTTAGTGATGAGGTGTGCCACTTAGGATTTCCTGACTGTTGTGGCAATGTGGTTATCAAAGGTGAGACCACTGTCCACCTGTGTCCCTAAGTCTCTCATCACACTTTCAGTGTTTAGTGTACTGCCA
Source organism: Protopterus annectens (assembly GCF_019279795.1). NCBI lineage: Eukaryota > Metazoa > Chordata > Ceratodontiformes > Protopteridae > Protopterus > Protopterus annectens. Next base: position 257,722,058 of record NC_056745.1, on the reverse strand, counting down.
CCTATGTGGTAATTCATGGGTACATGTCTTTTTCCCAAAGGGGATAACTATACATTTCTTGGCATTAAGCTTGAGCCCATGGCTCTGGCACCAAGCATCTGTTTCTGAAAGGCCCTTTTGTAGAATATCCACATAATTTGGGGATTCTATAATGCCTCCCAGTTTGCAGTCATCTGTGAACTTTGTTAGCCAGAGTCCTTTAGTGTTGGCCTGCACCTCAGAGAAGTAGATGCTAAACAAGAGAGGTCCCAGGAATGAACCCTGAGGTACTCCACTTGTCACTTGTCTGGAACTGGATTTGGAGTTGGCTACTTTTACAGTCTGGGTTCTGTCAGTAAGCCAGTTAGCAACCCATCAAGTGATGTAGGGATTTATGCCCAGCTTAGTAAGTTTATCTATGATTCCAGAGTGGGGGATGGTGTCAAAGGCCTTGGCGAGGTCCAGATAGGCTGTGTGGACCTCCTTACCTTTGTCCAGAGCTCTGGAGACTGATTTAAAGAAGTCAATCAGGTTCAGGAGACAAGATTGGCCATTGTCTTTGTTTATAACTTCCATGATAATGCGTTCAATGCCCTTGCAGATCAGGCTCGTCAGACTGATGGGATGGTAGTTCTCAGGATCCAAGGTGGATTCCCCCTTGTGGAGTAGGATAACTGTAGCTGTGCGCCACTCAGTGGGCATGAAGCTTGAGGTGAGGCTATGATTAAACATGACACTTAGGTGAGGTGCCAGTTCATTTTGTAGTTCATGTAGTACACAGCCCGGGATGTCATCTAGTCCCATGGATGCTGTATTCTTAGCTTTGGAGAGTGCAGTTTCTACCTGTGTGGCCGTGATTACTGGAATTTGGCAATATTTTGGTATTGAGATGGGTCCTTTATCAGGTGAGAAAGGGGTGAAGTTGGCACTAAATCGATCTGCCAGGATATTGGCAGTATCCTTTGGATCACTGTATTTAATGTCATTCTGTTGTAGCTCAGAGCAGATCTGAGCATTGCCATTTAGATTCTTGACATAACTATAGAATGCCTTGTGGTTATCTTTGGAATCTTTGGCAATTTTATTTTCATAACTAGCTTTGGAGGATTTTATGAGGGATGTCAGCTTCTTACTGAGGCTTCAATACATATTACCAGCACAAAGGAATATTATGACACCATATAATGCTTTACTTTTAAAGATGAGGTATTTTACACCCTCAACAAAATCAGTTTAATCAACTGTGTAGAAATTCAATGAAGGGAATGCCAAGTGGAGAGGAATTAGACAATGATACACAGTGTTTTACTGAAAATGATTAATGATTTGCCTAAGGAAATTAGAGTGGGAAACATGATGTTGCCTATACTCATATATAACCAGTGAATAAATGGTTTCAGTATCCAAAAATCTTTCGTAGGCAATTTTCAAGACTTAAGAAACTGAAACATATTCTCTGCTCTCCATGCTCTGTGTAAGGTACACCAATTCAAGCATCAACTGCCTGAAATGACCAGACATGCATGTCTATCCTTCGTGGAAACCTAAGGTGCTAACACTGTACCACTTTTGACATTTCTCTAGATCCATGAGTAGCTCATCACCATCTGACTGACTATTTCATGCAGTAAGACAATTACAAACCTGTTTAAATCTTGTAGTCCTATAAAATGATTTGTTCTCTTGATTGAAATCCAGCATGTCTGCAATATGCATAAGCTATGTGTTGTGCAGTTAAATATGATGCACCTACGTCTTCCTAAAGTGCTGCAAGAAGTGTTGGCAAGGTTTGTACCATACTTTTCGTGTACAAAGGAAAATGAATGGAAAAAATATCAGTATTCATAAAAAGTTGATGCAGAAACATACTTAATGTTAAATTGTTAAATATTATTACTAGTAAAATGTTGATGTTTCTGATGTATATGTCAAACCATAAATATACAACCCTTACTTTCATTTGCAATGTGTTCTGTTCTAAAATAATGAAGATGAATTTTGTGTTTTCCTCAAATTCACTGACAGCATTCCTCACTTCTTCAAAAGAGTTAAATGATTCAACTTGAGATTTGCATGTTTGCAGTTCCCTAACAAAAGACAAAGTTGTATAAGACATTACTGTAGCAATACTTTAATGCATTGTGCTACCACAGTTACCATTTGTGATACACATTTGTAATTTTCAGTGATTACAATACATTTACATTTGCATCAGCATTATAATGAGTTATCACTAATTCTCCAACTCACATTATGCCTAAAAGCAATGTCTTTTGGCTTTTCCTGGTTAGGGGTTGCCACAGCAGATCACCAGTCTGCAGACTGACTGGCAGTGAATTTTTACAGTGCTGAGTTGCCAGCCCAATGCCCAACCCTCACAGAAGACACACACACACACACACACACACACACACACACACACACACACACACACACACACACACACACACACACACACACACATGCACCTACCTGCATGTCTTTAAAACTCACTCAACCACAGGGAGAACATGCAGACTCTGCACAGAAGGCACTCCAGCCAAGAATCGAACCAGAGAACCTCTTGCTATGAGGCGACAATGCTAATCACTGCACCACTGCAGCCATATCACTCACCTTATGAATACTGGGGAAGAAATGCAAATTGGTACACTGTACACACAGAAGCAGAGGTAGTTAGACAGACCAAGTACTTAGGAATCCATCATAACTGTAGCTTTTTATAATGACGTCTACAATATTTTGTGGTGAATTGACACTACCTTATCATCATCTGCGCCATAATTTGCAAATACAAGTTTAGTTCAAGACAGAGAAGGGAAGTGATGATGTAAGAAAAAAAATAGTTGATGATATACTGAATAAGTAGATTATAATTCATATTTACCCAACAGAGTTTGTTGTTTCAGCTCTTCAGTTCTGACTTGTTTTAAATGAGGCAGAGCTTACTGCCAAGAAATCCTAGACTGAAGAAAAAGTAATTCAATTGCTATAAGAAGTGCATGTTAGAGATACATCATAGTGTTGCAAAATACTAGTATTTACAACCTTGCACATTAGTGATAATTTACTTATATATGACAGCAAAGGATTAACTTAAGTACATACACAGGTGAATATAATAATTCTTGATCAGTGAACAACCACAAGCTGACAGTCAAGTCAGATTTCTTTAAAACAGAAAACCACTACTAACCCTTTTTGAAAAGAATATTTGCCTTCCAGTAAGGGTGTTAACTTAAATTCCATGTGAGACATGTAAAATATGATCCCATGTTGAATGGTGACACCTTCAAACTAATTAAAAATCGAAAACTACCCTTCAGGAATTAAAACATATTCAAAAAATGTTCCTGGGCTGAGTCTGAAAAAAAAGTCCATTGGAGATCAATGCTTTACCCTGGAAAACAAATACAAATAAAATGAAATAAAGGCTCCATGGTCTTATGTTAGGTATAGTAAAGTATTTGCACAAAATGTCTTAATGCTTTTGTAAGTGTGCAGCACAGAAATACATATTTTGATCCATATCTTAATTTCTATTTCTGCAAACTGTGTAGTTGCAGAAGGTGCATAGTATATTGCTGTACGATCTTGCTCTCCATTCACGGGCTGTAATGAGACTGGACATATCCTACTACCTATATGCACATAGGTGGTGTAGACCATATTTTAGTAGAAACTCCTTAAGAGTGGAAAGAAGGAGGCTCACTTGTATCCATTATTCTCACTATAATGTTCGCTGCAGCAGTCATTAGAACAGAATCCAAAGAAAATGACTTCCTACCTGCTATTCAAAACTCTGTTGTAAGTCACTGTTTCCCAAATCTGACTTGAGACATACCTGTATCTTTTCTTCTATATTTGTAGTCTTAGAACTCATTCCTGCAGGTTCACCTAGTAAAGAAGTAGGCACAAAAATGTAACCAATTGATTAGGAAACCTATTCGCATATGTGAAATCATACATATTGCTTAAATGTCTTACTAAATAAGCATCTCTCAAACAATAGATACTTTACTACACTCATTACATTGGAAACTATTAATCTGCCACATGCACTTTGTTTTTTAGACTAATATTTTACGTACTGTAATCACTACATCAATAGATGAGATGCAAGACTTGTCTTTTCCTGTACTGTACTTGTAATTAATGCATATACTGTTACTTTGTTGAATGCATGGACTTTGCTGATAATGGGACTACGTCACTGTGTATAATGTGAAATGTAATATATGAAGCTTTTCTCACTGGCCTTTCATAGAAAAAGGGGCCAATAGCCCAATTTGACTATCTTGTCTAACAGATTGACAAGAATAAATAAGCTAGCAAACAGCTTTCTGGCTACATATAGGAGAAAGTGGCCAAACACCTACAACTTTGCAGCTATTCTCCCATTTTAACTTGTAATGCATGTATGTGCTTTACACAGCATGAAGGATTAATACATAAAATTGTACCCAAGGGTATTTGCATGTGTTAACACTGGAAACGTTTCAGTTTGTGATTTGTTTTTTACATTTTTGCATGGAGCCATATTATGGGTAGTGTACTAAGTAATATTTCCTTATTTTTGCACAGGCTAGCAAAATGGCTCAAACTTAAAACTCAAACAATTATGGTGGGTGGATCTACTTCCACCAAGAGACCTGTGACTAGCAGAGTGTCCTAGGACTCAGTCCTCAGGCCACTACATTTCGGAATCTACTTTTCAGACAGCAAGGCAAGTGCTGAGAGCTTATACCTGACAAAGTTTGAGGATGACTATAGACTTGGTGCCATCATAAACTCTCCTGAAGAAACAAAGATCCTTCTGGAAGGCCTTTCACAAACAAAATAGCCGGTGTCAAAATCATGGACTAAAACTGAATGCCAAAAAGTGCGTAAGTGTATCCTTTGGCAGGCAAGATTCCTCCTGCAACTATCACATTGACAACATTCGCCTGAAAACTGAAACAATAGTGAGGGACATGAAAAATATGTAGACAAAGAACTGCTCTCCGACCACCTCATGTTGACTGCTGTTAGGAAGTCCTTCTTTATAGCATAAATCATTAACAAGGGTATGGCATCCAAATCCAGGGAGGAGATCATGCCACTATAAACTGCACTCATTAGGCCAGCCACTGAATATAATGCCTCATTTGGCATGTACAAATAAAATCAAAAGGCTAAATCACAAAAGCTACTCTGACAACATTAAAGCCCTCTTCTCCTTCTTCTTAGTATCCTACAGGCTGCAAAGGGGAGTTCTCAACCTTGCATACTGAGCCTCTGCCAACCTCATCCTTGCAAACCTTCTATACATCAATAAGTCCACTATTAACAGAAACAACCAATCTGCTACCTCAGTAAGTACTGCTGAAAAGAACACGATGGAAGGATAAATATATGTTACAGAGAATACCAGTTCCTCTCCATGTGAAGTTAAGTATATCTCTTACTTTATTCAAGCGTAACCTACATGTATGGATGGGAAATCATGAGCTCAGCCTTAGTTTGACAACCTTGTCCTTCATGGGTAGGGGGAACATGTTCCTGACCCAGGCTTATGGCTCTTCATACTGACTATACAAAGGGTTCTTGCACAATACTAATTGATTATGTCACGTGGGGTTATGCAAGACTTCTGCAAAACACAGGGGCCTTGGTAGTAAACTACTAAGGCTAAAAACTCCATGGGAATGCATGGCTACCTTGCTAAAGATCCTTACAGATTGGTAGCCTAGAACCTATGAACCTATGAAACTCAGAAGAGGAATAACTGATTCTACACTCTGTACGTCAGCATTTTGAATTTTGGTACTTTCATAAACAGGGTAAGAAAAAAATGATCTAGAACTTGTCTCCAAGAAAGCTCTTTCTTTGATACTAGATAAATTCTGGAAATGAAGCCTCCCACGTTTAGTCTAAAGGTAATGGTTCTATGATTCCTAGGGTCAGCATTGTTGATGAACCTAAGGAAATAATCCTGGTTGGGATGGTGAGGAGAAATTCCCTTGAAAGGGGTTATGGTTTATCCAGTGCCAGCTGTAACCCTCCTATCCACTTTAGCATCCACGAATATGAAACAATCTTTTGCCAAAGGAGAAGACTGGGAGACAGTTTTTGGGCTAGATTAACAGACATGGGGCAGGTTGGGGGGAGTACAGTCATTCTGAAGGTGTAGTCTGTTATTTTTTAAATGATCCCTGTTTTTTTACTGCTTCCACCCTACCATCTCATTTTGGTTCCCTGTTTACCAGCAGATGGTAGGGATTGCCTATTTTGTCTTTTGCAGGAAGCAGATGATTTATAAGATTTATTATGGGGACGTGTTGCAAAATTTTTGAAACTCACTGAATCAGCTTCCCTCTTTCTTCACTCTGATTGAGAAATGGAGCAGCAAAACGGCCAAACAAAACCTCTTTATCTAAAGCAGAGCTAAAAATGTCAGACTTTACCTCATCAGAAAACGTTTGATTAAATACCCAGACATATCTTCTCAAAACAGTAGCAGTAACAGTAGCCCCAGATATAGAATCTGCACAACCATGCACACTCCTCAAAGCATGCTTAGACACCTGAGACAGATTAGAAATAACAGGATTCAGACAGGGCCTCCAGTCTGATTGAAATGAGGCAAAACAATCACTCAAACTGTCTATGCAGTTAAGAATGTGTTACTTTGAGATACTTTTTAGTCTATCTGCCTTTATTGAGACTGAAGGCTGAAGACTGAAAGTTAGGGTTATTGTAGGCGGCATCTAACTCATCCTGCAAGGTTGGCATGATATGCAGACTAGGTATTCCATGTGGTATTTCCATACACACCATTTCATACTATCTCCACAGCTCAGGGAGAACATCCACTTGTTCCCATAAAAATACTTCATTCATTCTGGAAATCATCTCAGAAAAGGAAAACTCCTCTAAAGGAGTTGGAGGGGACCAACTTTCCTCTGAATCAGAGTCTTGCATTTGAAAATCTGCAGAAGGAAAAACCCTGTCTCTATCTTTATCAGACTACTCTGCATATTTTCCACAGGAAATTTTTAAAAAGGAAAAATGAATGTTTTATTAACTAGCCCACCATTTCAATATTTTACAGAAAGTGCAATCCTCATGCATGGTGCATTATAGCAATAACCAATGACGTGGGTGTGGTATATTGAAGATTTACCCACAGTTTGTGTGGTTTAATCACAAGGGCAAAGTTGGTTATTGCTATTATACAATGACATTATTTAAGAAAAAAGTTACTTACTTTTCTTAAATAATGCCCTTGTATAATGGCGTGATGCTGCTCTTCTGAATTTTTCCCATATCCTAGGGCTATCTTGATGTACTGGGACTTTCGTTCTCACGCTTACACAGCACATCAGTGCTCAGAAAGTCTGTGGGAAGTCAGCAGTTTAATAAATTGGCATGTTTTCTGCAATCTGCATTGATGCACAAGGTAAGTTAACTCACCTCACTTTTCAGAAAGAGGCGAAATAGCGAGTTATTTGTCTATTCTCTGTAATCCCTCTTTTGTTCGTTATCGTTCTGGCGACTTTCATAGGCTGTGATTTCTAACATAAGATTTGGCCTTGTGCAGCTGAGAGAAAGAAGTCAGATTTAATACCATTTCTGATCAAAGGACTAAGAAATCTATATGTATCAAGAGCAATATAAATAAATAAATATATATATATATATATATATATATATATATATATATATATATTGTACGGTCCTTGGACAGTCGTTTTCTGCATTTTGTATTAAACGGTGTATATTGTATTTAACATTTTAGTCACGGCTATGCAGCTGTGAGCAACTACTTATTCTGAGTATTTATCTCAGTATTTAAGGATTAACAACACCACATGGGAACAAACTGTGTATTGCAAATACATATTTTTTAATAGTTTTTACAGATTTGTGTGTTCTGTTCAGGGTGCATTCTTTAAAACCTTGTTTCAACATCTAGACATTGGCCTATACATTTTCTAGGGTTTGTTGATATTGTAGGGAGTCGTTTTTTATTTGATTTCCTATTTATGTCTGCCTTATATTGTTTTTGGGTACAGCATGCCTTACACACAACCAACCCAACTACTACATGCACTACTCCATCCTACTATAATCATTACTCTGCTTGTTCTTTCCAACCTAACCTCTTACCACACTCAACTCAGAGCCCACACCCTTCCCCCCGGCAGGCAGACTCCACAATTAACCACACCAAACTAAATAGCATCCCTATAGAGCGATACATCCTCACCCACACCCAACACCTTGCTTACCCACACTACAAACTAACATTCAAAATAAACCCTCATAGCTCTCAAAGACTAAACAAAATATTACACAAATTTGCAAATACTTCTCACACTTACTCAAAACACTCAGTAGTTGTGGTGACATACACCCCAACCCAGGACCTACATCACCTATCAACCCCTCCCCAAACCAGCTAAATGCCCTTTACAACAGACTTAGAACATCTACCCTCTTCTTAAACATAAATGTAAGAAGCATACTCAGTAAAGCACATGACCTTCCTGCTTTGCTTACCCTATACACACCTGGAGTCACAATATTAACAGAAACATGGCTTAAACCAGAACACCACAATGATGAAATTACTGCCCCAGGCTACAATATGATTAGAAAAGATAGACTAGGAAAAAAGGGAGAGGGTGTAGCAATCCTCTTCCAAAATCACCTCACCATAGAGCAACTAGACTACAATAACCCAAAAATCAAAGATACAGAACTAATCCTTGGCAAACTAGAAATAAATCCCAATAAGCACATAATTATTTCAGGTGGCTATATCCCACCAGGCAATAACACAACTGCTATGGAATACCTACTTAACTGGCTGTCCAACTCCTTTCCACATGAAACCATACTACTAGGGGACTTCAATATAGACTGGACAAAATGCTCCAGCCACAATCCCTCTGCCTTTCTAAACCTCCACAGGCTTACCCAAACCATAATAACTCCCACAAGAAATGACACAGCATCCAGACGCCAATCAATCTTGGACTGGATCCTAGTTTCCAACCCCACTCAGGCTCACCTATCTGGCTGTCTCCCAGATGGCGTAAGTGACCATCACCCAACCTACCTAATTAGGTACAGATCACAATCTGTCAACCAACCCATCCTCAGGGAAGTTCGCAACAGAAAAAAAGTTTATAGTCACTAACTTCATCCAAGAGCTACAAAGTGTCAACTGGGCCCCCCTTAAACAACTAGCCCTAGACAAAGCCATTGAACATTTCAACTCAACCTTCCTAAACATCCTAAACCATCATGCACCTTCCCGAACCATTAGAATAAAAACTAACTATGCCCCATGGCTCACCAAAGACACCAAAACTAAAATGAAAGAAAGAGACAAAGCTTGGACACAGTATCAGAGAAATAAAACCTTATGTTTTAGAAAAAAATATCTAGAACTATGAAACAAAACCAAAAAGCAAATCAAACTAGACAAAGCCAATTACTACAAAAACATGCAGGAAAAACATGGGCCACATTAAATAGCATACTCCGCCCAGTAAAAACCACCACCCCATCCCAAGTGCTACCTAGCAATCTTGAAGACATTCCCACACAATTCAACAAATTCTTTACCGAAACTGTCCAAATCATGGCCAACACCCAATACAGTACCAGTAGCCCCACACCAATAAATACCCCACCCTTCTCAACACTCAATCCAACATCCCCACTTTCAACCTTCCCTCCGTGTCCATCAGGGTAATTTCTAAGCTCCTCAAAAAACTAAAACCAACCACACTAGCAGCCAATAAGCTCTCAGCAGACTTCCTTCGGATATCAGCTGATGCCATAGCCTACCTAGTTTCTATTCTCATAAATAGATCACTGCTGGAAAACAAACTACCCACCTCCTGGAAAACCTCACACATCATTCCACTACACAAAGGGGGAAACTCCTTAGAGCTAACTAATTATCATCCAATTGCAATCCTCTCACTTCTGTCCAAAATATTAGAAAGAGTGGTTCACACTCAACTAATGCAACACTTCAAAGATAACAACCTTCTCTCTGCTTCACAACATGACTTTAGACCATCTCACAGCACCACCACAGCCCTCTTATCATTCACGGATATAGTTAACCACCACAGAAACAATGGTCTGTTTGTATCCTCCATATTCTTACACTTATCAAAAGCCTTTGATAAGGTTAACCATTGCATTCTTCTCAATTCTCTATCTAGCATAAACATAAGCCCCTCCTCTATTGCTTGGTTTAACAGCTACCTATCTGGCCATCAACAAACGGTTCTCTGGAAAGACCAACTATCCCCCCTATTGCCAGTTACCATAGAAGTCCCTAAAGGGTCTATTCTTGGTCCCTTGCTGTTCTCCTTATATACTAACCACATCACTTTATCCTCACCCTCTGTGTCAGTAGTACAATATGCAGATGAGACCACCCTTATTTCCGCCGCCTCCACAATACATAAACTTCAATCCTTAACCCAGAACTACTTCTCCCTCGCAGAAACCTGTTTCACCAATATCAAACTTCTTCTCAATCCCAAAAAAACCCAACTTATTATATCTGGCCCAGGAAAACTACCACCCCTAAGTGATAGCTTCTCCATCAAATCCAAAGACAACACTCAAATCAGCCCTACCACACACACAAAACTGCTAGGTGTTGAAATTGACAACAATCTTAAATTCAACATCCACATTGCTCAAACCATCAAGAAAGTTAACAAAAAACTTGGACTCCTTTATAGGAATAAACACTTTATGACTAATAACACCAAAGCAACCATTGCAAGGACCCATCTCCTATCCATCCTCTTATATGCCTCTCTCATCTTAACTAATCTCCATCAAACTGACCTAAATAAAATGGAATCTTGTTGCAACAAAATCACTAAATTTGCTACCGACTCCCCTTATAGGTCCCATCACTGTCTGTCACTTAAGCAAGTCAACTGGTTGGAGATACCTCATATGATACTACTCAACCAACTATCTACTGCTCTCAAACTCTACTTTCCCAACCTAACCCCTGCACTACAGGAACTCATGCAACCACACATCCCCACTAGAAGTCTTAGATCCAGCAACCAAAAACTCATAAAAGTCATCAAGCACAGAAATTATGTTGGCAAATCCCTTTTTGCCAGCACCATTGCCAAAAAAATGGAACACCCTACCAAGCCATACAACCTCTACCACCTCCACTACTCAGTTTAAAAAACTCCTGAAAACACATTTTCAGAATAATTGGCTATGCACATGTCATTCACCAGGCTAACCCTTAAAAAGGTAACTCCTCTGTACCCCAACTACTCTCAGACAGTCTGTTTCATGAATACGAAATGCTGCCTCTTTTTAGGTCTTTTGAGTAGATGCCTTTTGATTCTCTATACCTCAATGGTTGACTTTTGTATGAACTGTTAATTTAATGTATTCCATACTGTATGTTTCATCTCCTTGTGTGTATGCAATGAAAGCTCTCATAACACGAAACAAATGTTCCATGTAATTGCCTCTTATTCTATATATGTGTTGTTTGGAGCTTATCTCCCCGGGCCTCCGCTGAAAATGGACCTGTGTCCAGTCGGACTTTCCCGGTTAACAAATGTAAAATAAAATGAATAAAAAATAAAAATAATATTCAATAAACAACTGCATTCTGTTATCCGCAATACTGCCAGTCTTACAGTTAAAAGAAAGTACCTGTCCTGATAATCTAACATTGATGGTACTTAATGTTTATGTAATAATTACTCTGGATTTTAAACATAGTGTGTCGGCAGTCTGTAATGCTGAATGTCTTTCTCCAGCCACAGTTATCAACCTTGTACCTCCCTCTGGAATTTTATTTTTTCTATTTTAAGGTATTGGAGTCGACCGATTAAATGAATGAGTAAAATTTTAATAGGATATATTAATGGGAAAAAGTCAGGGTGACTGCAATTTTTCCATTGGTATATGCTTGTTTTCGAATGTTAATGTTCAGTCATTATACAATAATAATTATATCAGAGACTGATCCATATACTGAACTGCCAAATCTGCATACAAACATAGACTCCATTTCATCTGGTACCTTACAATTCTGGTTAGATTAAACACATAGATAAAACAAACTTCAACATCTGTTTACAGTTCCCCCCATCACCATTGCCAAAACAAATTGCTTTTAAACTAAGGCAGTGAGTATGCTGCAAGTCTAACAATCCATTTTACTGTACCACTCTACTAGCATGGAATGTGTTAGTCATTCCTACTCATATTTTCCCTCCAAGGGTTGGTAGCAACTATTCTATGCCTCTCATTCTTTACGAGCTCCATTCATTTGTTTTCCTCTTCCTAAAATTCCATCCCATAGTTCTCATTTTGCATTTTTTCTTCTGTTTACCAAACTGGCCCCTTTCTTTTATTTTCTCCCCTTCATTTCATTCATCATCCCTTACTCTCTTGTAGTTCTGTTTTTTTTTCATCCATTTCTTTGTAACAACATTTTTGGCTACTGTCATGTTGTCAATGCTGCTGCATTTCCCTTAAGCTTTAAGAGAGAGTCCCAGATCAACAAAAGTTCTTATCTGATACTTGCCTCCTCCTCTCCTATCTTGCAGACTAGCCTAGTAAGTTCTTCCTTAAAATATTTTAGGGCCTCACAGTTCCAGAAGATGTAAAACCAACTTCCAGTTTCCCCCTTCGTGCACGTCCAGCATACAGAGTCATAGGAAGCACGTATCTTGTTCAGATGGGATGGTATATAAAAATACTTGTGAAGGCACTTCCATCCAAATAGACAGAACTTTCTTGCTTTTGTGGTTATTCTTGGTGATAGACAGATTTCTTCCCACTGTCTGCTCCATACTTCTCTTGTGCTGTCTGTGTCCTAAATCTAACACCATTTTTGGTTCAATGTTTCCTCCTTCCTGGTACTTATCAACAAATCGATTAACTCATTTTTGCTGCTTTTTGATTTAGTATCTTCCTAAGATAGCTTCTCAGTCCCTCAAACTGCAGTTTATCCCTTTGTTGTAATGGAAAATTATCTATCCCTTCTTCCTGTGTCAGTATTTTTCCTTCTTATATAAACTGTTCCCAGAAGCTAGGTTCCTTGCTTCTTTTTTTCCACGGCTCCTCCTACCTCATTCCCTTCTCTCTGCTCACTTACACTATCTTATTGGTAGGATGTCTTTCCACCAAGCTTGTAGTTTCTGTTTATGTTTCCTTATAATTACATTTACCCTCTCATATGCACAATACTCCACCTCCTTAACTTTGTCTTGGAAGCTTTGGTTTTATAATCCAATCCTGCCTTGGTCTTTTACTCCCGTTCATTGAACTACCTTCATTTCCTTTCACTTTGAATGATACTCTGGGTTTTGTGAAATATATACCAGCATGATCTGAGCTGACTTATAATACTCTTCTGAGCTTGGTAATCCTTGGCTTCCCCATTCTAATGGGAGAATTAGCTTATCCCACTCATAAACCAAATGTATCTACCTGGCTCTATAAAATAAGCCTATCCTGCATAAAAGGCCAAGGGGACATAAAACATTTTCAGTCCCTGTATTTTACTGTCTAGATCCATATATATATATATATATATATATATATATATATATATATATATATATATATATATTAATATATATATATATCAGCTTTTCTGAATCTTTCCTTCCACATTCATTTTTCTACTCCTTCAATCTTTGGGTCCCCAATTATTTCATTCCATGATGATCCCAAAGGTATGAATATTCCTGCATTAGATTGAATGTGGGTATATCATAGTGAAATACACTTTGAGTCTTATGCCTATTTATTTTGTGCCCTACAATATCCCCAAATTACCTGACTATCTTAAATATTTAAGGGATATCTCCTTCTGGGTCTGAAACATACAAAAGTATAACATCAGCAAAAAAGGTTATTTTCTGAGGAGGGGTTGCACTCTAGAACTTCATAACTGCTTGTGCTAGTGGCTGAATGCATAGGACAAAGGGGGGCATTGGACAGCCCTATCGTACATCTCTGCTTAGACCAAAACTCCTTGATAATTTATTTATTTATTTTCCATTTGTTTACCAGGTTTGTCCGACTGGACACAAGGTGACCGTTTTCAGTGGAGGGCCGGGGATAAAAACTCCAAATACATAGTAAAAATGATAAAAAATAATAAAACAAAATAAACAAAATATATAAACATAGCTATTTTGTAAAAAGAGCATTGAACATATAAAAGGAGTAAAAATCAGAGTTTTATAATTGATGCAGCATACAGTGGTTAGAATATTGAGAAACAATTAAACAAGATATTATACAACAAATATAGAATTGCTTGAACATAAATTCAAAAAGAAGTTTCCATAGACAAACAGGGTCATAATCTAGAAATCATAACTATAAAGGTGGTCTAAACACCTGGTTCACAGTACTATGCACTAAGTGAAACTATACTCCCTGTTACTTTAACCTGCAAGTTTGTTCCCTTACAGATATTCTGAATCACTTGACTCCATCTTCCCAGGATTCCCACTAAATCTAATACATTCAGCATAAATCCCCAGCTAACCCAGTCAAAGGCCTTTCCAGCATTCAAATATATTAGCATAAGACACTTTTTGTATTCATTTGCACGTTTTGCATCATTAAAGTCCTGGTTATGTTATTAAATGTTTGCCAGCATTTCACAAACCCACAGTAGTCTAAATTTATTATAGAGAGTAATAACTTAGCTAACCTTTCTGCCAAAATATTCATAAAATTTACAGTCATGGTTCATTATAGAGATTGGCCTATATGAACGTGGGTCAGCTAGGTCATTATTTTTCTTAGGTAGCACTGATAGTTGACCTCCTACTGGTATCTTATTGAAGAGGCTACGCCAGCATTCCACTAACAAACTTTCTTTCATTTTGCATATTTCGAATTGGATTCTATCTACCCTCCCAAGCTTTCCATGTAGCCTGCCTGCTTATTGTCTCTCTTGCCTTCTGTCTACTGATTTCAGCCATTAAATCTTCCCCTCCCTATTTTCTATTTCTGGTATTCTCAGCTCTTTTAGCCTCTATTTTGCTTTAGTTGCTTCTTCCCTTCCCTACTTTTCTCCAAGATATACATACAGCAGCACAGTCATTTATAAATCCTACAAGGTTCCTTTTCACTTCCAGTTCACTTTTCCTGGTCTTTTGATCCTTCAGCTTCCTAAATGTTCTTTCCACTACCTGCTGCTTCAACCTCTATGCCAAGTACATGGTATTTTTAAAGCTACTTTCTCGGTCCATTGAGTATGTGTCTCTGTATTGACAATGTAGATATCCGTTTCATAGCATGTGATCCCTGCTGTCTCGCTGCCCTGAAGTTATTTCACTCTCACCAGTGCTTGCTTGTTCTACTTATTGCTCTCCTCCAATTCTTTGCTTGCCCTTTGAGTTACTAGACATCTGAATTTATTTTTTTAATTTTTGACAACTGACAGTCATATTATTAGTCCACCCTTGGAGGATCTCTTCTAGTGTTTTAATGTACACTGCTTAAAGCTCTTCCTCTTTAGTAGGTGCACTGGGAAGTGCCAGTGTCTTATCCCCTTTTCATGTTTCTTATTCTATAGCCCTACCTTTATAGGGCATGGTCTGATGAGGTTAACAGATAAATGATCTGGTAGTGGACCCAGCTAACATATTCTGCTAATAGGTTTAACCTGTCTAGTTGGGCCCAGATTCCATAATACCTAGTGTAATCTACAAATTCCTTAATTTATTTTCTCTGTCCAGCAATATCCCTTAAGCCAAAAGCTTTCAGCTATTTAGTCAATATTCTCACTTCTCTCCCTAACTTCAGTGCTCTAGGACCCTCTTAGACATCTGTATGATCACAAATTAAATTCCAGTACCTCCCAACAACTGCATGTCTCTGAATCTGTGCTATTACCTCTCCTACAACTTCCTTTAGCTGATTTATTCTGCTAATGGCAGGATTTAAATATTCATGACTGTTAACTTTTGACCTTCCCACCATACCCTTATTATGATATATTTAGCCTGCTTATTTTCTATACTGTACACACACACACACACACACACACACACACACACACACACACACACACACACACACACACAGTGTCCTTTTTTGGACCAGGGTTAAGACCCTTTCTTTCCCTATTTACTTGGGCTCCAAACTGCTCATTCCACTTTTTTAGTTAAGCTTAGGTGTTCCTCTAGCCCCAAATGTGTTTCCTATAACATCACTATGTCCACTCTACTTTTGTATATTTGAGCCATGATCCTCTCCTGCTTTTGGACATTTACCAACCCATTAGTGTTCCAAGAAAATACCTTTAATTCTTACCATATTATTACTGCTACTCTCATTTTTTTGGCTGTTATCAAGGCCTCTTATTTTTTCTCTCTGTATTCATCACTAGGTGACTAGTTTCCTGTATTTGTATCTTCTTCCCTTCTCAAGTCATGTGCCGTAATTTGATTCTTTTTGAACTCACCCAAATGTGTAAATTAAGTATGCACAATTCTTTGCCTCCTTCTTATACCTCTGTAACTATGTGGAGTATTGCCTCCTGATTGTATGTGTTGCACTTCCCAATATATCCCCCCGGCCCTTGGCATCTACACTCTCTTTATTTCTTCTTTATTTTCTTTCCCTCCCCCTGCTGGTAGTTTCTGTTTACTCCCTACTACATGAATCTTTTCTCCTAATCTTCTGCTTTACTCCACATAATGCTTTCTTCTTAATTAGAGCGTAGACCGTATATCACTATATTGTTTTCACAGTGAGCCTGTCCCAACCCATCCGGTTATAAATATCTTATGCTTTTCTATAGTTTCACTTACTCATCATCGTCAATCATCAACAACCCATTTTTCTCATTTACTACATGAAGATGAGGTGTCGTATCAACTGTCTTCATCTCTCTGTTCAATACCACTCTCCTACCTTATTTGACACTCATGACTGACCGTCGCAGGTCTCCTCTCACACAATCCATCCACCTCTTTGCTGGTTGCCTCATTTTCTCTCACCTTCTTCCTGTCTGTCCCAAATCTTCTTCATCAGATTGTCTTCTGCTTTTCTGTACATGTGCCTAAACCACAGTGATCTGTTTTCTATGCATCTCTCTTTGACAGACACTGTTGTGGCCTCATTTCTTTCCCTTTTCCTTCCCCTTCTCCTCCTCTGCTTCCTACACTATTTTACCTCCCTTCTTACCTTCTTAGTTTTGTTCACTCTCTAAGCATGATGTTCATACATATGTCTGCTTCTTAAAATTTCAGCTAGGGATTCACACAGTTTACATCAAAATAGAGAAATCGAAAAGGAAAAATGTAAATAAAAAATAACTCCTCTTAAAATGCAAGGTAACCACTCATTTGTTCAGTTCCTGTTCAGAGTGGCGATCCTTAACATTTATTCATTTATATGTGGGGGGTGGTGGTGCGACTGACTTCAAATGCATTACTTTACACTTGTTGGCTGCCTCATCCCAGCCAATATTAGGATCCACTGAAACTATGTTACAGTTCTAACACAATGAGTAATATGAGTTGCTTAGTTTCCCTTTAAGACTACATTTTTAAGCTTGACCATATCTGCTTTTACTCTATCCACTTTCTTTACATAATCCCTCCTTTTCTATAAATCATTCCACCTCTCCACCATATGCTTTTGAACTAGGTTACCATTTTTAAGTATCACATTCTTTAACAGTTATCTCTACAATGTGTAGTGTAAACTAACCAAAAAAATACTCTAAAACCAGTAGTAATTTCTGTATGGAATGGGGCTTTTGTCACTTCTCTGCCCCTGTGTCTGTGCTTTGCTTTCATGACTTCTCTTGTCAACCACCTTAGCAAGTCAGCTGTGTGGACCTCTTTATTTTTAACCTGGTTAAGTTTGTATCTCCCAATTTCAATTTGGGAAAATCATAAAGGAGAAATAGCAACACCTCCTCATATTACATAGCACTTTCTCAGGGTTACTCAGTATCTATTTTAGTAGTGATGTATTGTGTACATTCATTTACAGGAAGCGGGATGGAGGAGTGACTGACTACATAAGCACCACTTAACACTTCTTATCTAACCCATCCCAGCCCTTCCAGGTGGGTTCCCCTGAAGCCTCCTTTCTTGTTATCGCTCTAACAGTACAAGCAATTCAATTGATTTAATTTTCCCCTTAAGACTACATTTCCAAAGTTGCCCACATCCATTTTTATTTGCTGTTATGCCCTTATTTTCTTGATCTCTTCTCGTCTATGAGTCACTCCAACTCTGCAGCAGATGCTTTTCTACAATTATCATTTTAAAACATCATGATCTTGAGTAATTATCTCCATCACACTTTAGTTAAGGAAAGCCACAATCAGCTTCTTTGGAAGCTGTCCAAAAACATACTATAAAAGTAGCAGTCATTTGTTTGTAAAAATAGGGGCTTTTGCCACCTTTATATCCCTATCTGTGTTTTGCTTCTATGACTGTCCTTGTTAACCACAGATAAAAGTGCACTGCTTGGGCCCCTTAATTTTGAGTCAGACTCAGCTTACAGTCCACTAAAATAAGACAAAAACAAAATTAAGAGGAGACGTCTTTGCTAGACGGTCTCTTTATACCTCACTTGTATGAGTGAATAATTCACTTAAAGGTCTACAGCAGCCCATACATGTGAAAGACCAATGTAGAGTACTGTCATTTACTGGGCTGCTATTCTGAGACTTTATCTGATTCTAAGGGATTTTCTACTCACCGATTCTTCTCTGTTTTTCCTCAACTCAGCCCATGTGATGCACCATCTTCTTTTTCTTCTTCTTCTTTTTTTTGATCATCTTTAGACAGAAGACCAGGAAAGGTTTTATAGGTTTTATATATTTATATAAATAAGAGAGATTTTCAAGATTCACTCTTCTCCACATTTTAGGCCTTTTTTCCCCTTTCAGCACTTCGAGTGCTGACATTTCAATAGGAAGCCACCATGAACACCTAATTCAAGTGCCATTCTCTCTCTCATCTTTCATTCTGTGCTATAGCCTTACTCCTGCTTCAGTGTTCCCTTCCTGAATCTTCCATCCTTATTACCCCAGTCTACTCCCATTTCCCCCCGCTTATGATACAGACCTTTTCCTCTACCTACTTCTCCTGTGCTGTCCTACTGTGCCTGCTTATTTCTTGAATTGCCTCTATTCCCGTTATTCCTATTATCAAGTGGTGCTGAGTTCTGATTTTTCCTTATTTGATCATTACCTTTACTCCTCTAATATATACATTTTCCCTAGCTGCATGATTAAGGTGTGTACCTATCTCCCTGCTCAGATTTGCCTTCCTTTATGGGATCTGTCTTTCAGGGGATTAAGACTATAAACAACTAACTTGTAATATAAGCATTTTAAGTGGCACTTCTGGGTGAATGCTTAATTCAAACTGAAAATATCTGCCTCAAACACACAGTCTCTCTCTCTCATTGTCTCTCTCTCTCTCTCTCATGTCCCTCTCAGCAAGTCATTTGTATTTCTTCACAAAAACACTAGCCATTATGGCACAGTCCTACTTAGTGTCTCTTTCAACCACTACCTGTCTGTACTGCTTTCTCTGCCATAAATATAGACCATTAATCCCTCAAAAGATGCTGTCAGTACTGCCCATCTCTGTCTCCTCAAAACCCTTGCTGCCAACTACTGCCTCCCCACAACCATATCAGTATTGTATGATTGCCATCAGCATCACAACTCTCTCTCCATCTGAACAGCTCCTGTAAGCACTACCTGTTAGTATCTCCCCTTCTGTCAGAGCTGCTCATGAAAATGACAATCCCAGTCCCTACGGACATCATTATTCATGAGTCCCTCAAATCCATCAAATCACTCATGTCAGGGCGCACTCAGCCCATCAGTTACCCCTCTGTGTCTTTCCAGCATCTGTCAGCACCAACCATCACTGGACTCCAAGCCCACAATAGGTGTCTGTCACCTCCTCAGCAGCTTAAGACAGCTTTCATCTCTTTGTATCATCAGTGGCCCCAACCAGTTTGTCTTCTACATCTTACTGCGAATCTATACCTCATTTAGCATCGACCATTTGCTGTCACTGCATATTACATTAACCATTTGGAAGCTAATGCTTCATTAACAGACTGCAGAACGATGCCTGCCAAAATGCCTTTTCTGTAAGATTTATTTGTTATCATCTCCTCAGCTCAACTATGATTACTCATCCTGTATCAAATTTGCAATCAAATTCTCATCATCTCCTGTTAAGTGTTTCACATTAATGTTTCCTTAACATCAATGTCACCTATCCGTGGCACCAAAGAGTACACTAATACCATCTGGTGCATAGTCCCAATTACACTGTAGTAACATAATTTCTACTACTGGCGTGAATCTTCTTTCTGAAAGGGACAACATGGCATAGCTCCACAACCCCTGCCAGACTATTCCTCCAGCTACTGTCAACATCTACTGAACCCATGTTGTCATGATTCAATCTTTCAGTAAATTAGGAAAAAATTTGCATTTAAATACTGAAAAAAGTGGACTCTATGGCAAATAGGAATAAAATCCTGATTGTGACGCAGATGACCAGGCATCATTTATCATCTTGGAAAGCAGATCTCAATACCAGGTCAGGCATGTGCTCTCCGGTTATCAAAGCTGGTGATGGTAACACTTGTACTCATACTTGAAGAATCATGCATGTGCAGGTTAGACAGAAATATAATTCATCTTTACTGTGATACCGGTATGCACAGGCAGTAAAGGTAATCTTCAATAGATTAGCAATCAAAGGACACACACATATACACTTTCAGACATTTATTTTTGCAAACTTATTTAAACAAACTAAAAGAAAAAAAGGACAATATTTCAATAAATTAAAGAACTATGCCCCCAGTGCAACATTTCCTTTCCACAGGGTGGATTGCCATCATTAGAGGATAATTTCACATATTAAAAAGGTATTACTTAGCAGTTTGTCACACTCTGGAGCATTTTTATTCTTGTCAGCTTTCAAAGTGCCTACCATGCCACTGAATGAAATGACATGATACTTTCAGTAGGAACTGACTCCCTTGCAACTGCATCTTAATGCATATCACAAATTAAACTATATGGGCAGGGAGAAAGCATAGTTAAGTACCTGTAACTTTTTTTTTTTATTTCACATCTATTGAGGTTGTAAAGCTATTCAGGCTCAGAATTCACAATGTTGCATCAGCTATCCAATCTCATCCTTATACATTGGTTGGATTGAGCATGGGGAGGCAAAGGGCCCAGCAGACGCAGTGAACAAGGGGAGGAGCTGGTGAAAGATGATGGTGAGCTGTGGGGAGGAGAAAAAAACTGCAATACTTTAACTCTGTGCTGCTGTATAAAACTGCATTATTTCCCTTTCCAAGGGCTGTAAATGCATTCAACCACTTACAATATGAAAGTGAACAAACCTGATAAACACTGAGATTAATTTTACTAATTAACCAAACTTTGCAATGCAAGAAATATAACACTCTGGCTTACTCGGGAAAAGAAGACAGGACCTGCAAATCCAAATTATTACTTCTTAACAAGGTAAGTAACCCTTTTCAGAAGGTTTGCAGAGAGGGTGCCAACACATATGTAGAGAATATATGTAACATTTAATGCAAAACTGTCACTGACACTTTTACGAAGGATTCTCAGACTTGGCAGGATTTCTCACTATTTCCATTCTAAGTGAATGGGAATAGGATCAAACAACACAGAATACAGCATCATATTCCCATCAAATGTACCCTCAGACTACATTATGGCCAAGAAACAGCTGTCCAGGAAAATAAGATTCTGTCTGAATGTCTGCCCCCTAAGGGCGGGCATTTGAAGTTACAGAAAAATTAAAATAATAACAGATACTTACCATGGTTCTGGCAGATTTGCATTGGGAAGAATTCTGTGGTAAGATTAAAAAAAAAAAAAAATATATATATATATATATATATATATATATATATATATGTATATATATTTTTTTCTTTTTCAGTTCTATTTTACTAGCTTGAAAGCCCAAATATTTGAATCTTACAAGACTGAGCGCAAATGCTTGAACCGCTTAAAATCTAAAAACAAAAAACACCCAGGACACCTGCTTTTGCAAGGTGGTCAAGCCCCCAACACCCCCTGCTACTTATATATTCCAACTCTGAGATCACACTACATTGGAGGAAAGGACCAATACCTAGATACCTGATATGCTGCAATCCAGCACAGTCTAGGGTTCCGCCAAAAAGAAACACTGTTAAATTTCGTTTTGCAGGTTTGGTCTTATGAGATTTGAGCATTTGGACTCAATCTTAAGATATGAGCATTTGGGCTTTCTAGTGGTTCTTTTACAGGTATTTAACTTTCCACAAACAAACAAGCAAAGAAAATACGACAAACCTGAAATTTTGGCAGGTTTGTATTCATCATTAATTACTACTAATAGGCCTCCCATCCAAACAAACAAAAAAAATAATAATAATAAGGATGAGAAGCCATTCCAAAGGAAAAATACTTGCATGCTTTTTCTGCGTCCAATATCATACATCAAACAAAGACACAGATTGAATCAATAAACTAATAAGTATCCCCTCCCCGACAAATAAAATGATAAAAATAAAAGTATGATCTTTGGGCAGCTTTACATAATTTACACTCTCCAGAACCTTGTAGTCAAGTACAGGAAAAACTACATATACACTTTTGTGCATATTACACAGGTAACTTTGCTTTACATAAAATGTATATATATATATATATATATATATATATATATATATATATACATATATATATACACACACACATATGTGTATCTATATATATATATATATATATATATATATATATATATATACACACATATGTGTATCTATACATATATATATATATATATATATATATATATTTATATATATATATATATTTATATATATATATATATATATAAATACACACTTCTGTGGCTCTGCTAGACAGGGGCACAGGAAAATAACTTTCTTGGGTGGCGAAGGCCAGGGAACTTTTTGGGCTATGCTTATATAGGCCCCAGGGCCGATACCCTAGTACCTACCTATGAACCTATAAGCTATACATGGGTGTACTTCACATGACTGAAAACTCAAAATACTGAATTTCATTTCATTTGACCGAGACCACAACACCTAATTTTCAAAATACTGAAAACTCGTTTAACTGAGTCTCATTATAATGAAAACTTATAATGCTGAATTTTAAGCCTGAATGTTGCGGTGGTGCAGCGGTAGCATTGTCTCCTCACAGTAAGAGGTTCTTCCATTCGATTCTCGGCTGGAGTGCCTTGTGTGGAGTCTGCATGTCCTCCCTGCGGTCGAGTGGCGTTCGAAAGACATGCGTGAATGGGCGTGCCTTTGTTGAAGGTTGGGAATCGAGCTGGCACCTCGGTACCATAAAAATCTACTGCCAATCATTAGCGGACCGGAGTTCCGCTGTGGTGACCCCTAACTGGGAAAAGCTGAAAGAAGAACAAGACATTGTGTATTTACCTTCAGCTGCGACTTGCTTACAATAAAAAAAATTACTGTAACTTAACGTGCCAACTGTCAGAATACTGACTGTAGTGTAGAAAGTAGTGATGTAGTGTTTCTAAATGTAGGTATGTCTCTATACATTTTTATGGGAAGTATCTAAAGTATTATGGTGAAAGTTTCAAGCACTCCAGACAGTAGTGGCAGTGTGTACAGTACTGTAAAGTAAGTAAAAGATATGTGCTGTGGATCCTGGAGTTAGAATATATATCTAGGGTGTTGTGAGGTGTTTAGCCCCCACCTAGTTTGGTTTTATAACATCTGGTTTCTGTTAGGGTAAGTAAGCAGTTTCTATGTTTTGGAAAGAGTCATTGGCGTTGTAAGTGTGCGTATGCTGCGTATCTATGGCTTAAAATTTAGTATTTTGAAAGTCAGCAATGTAAGCTTTCAGTATAAGGAGACTCAGCCAAATGAGTTTTCAGTATTTTGAAAATTAGGTATTGTAGTCTCAGTCAAATGAAATTCGGTATCTTGAGTTTTCAGTCATGTAATGCCAGATCCATGTGTATCTATATATCTATCTATCTATATATATATATATATATATATAGACATGTATATACACACTTATATATATATATATATATATGTATATATATACACACACACACACACACAACCTTTCTCATGTCTGAACCTGAAGTTATAAACAAACTACTTGAGGCCAGAAAATTAGCCGTTGTAACAGTTATTACCAACCCGTGTTTCTATATTGTTTACATTTAAACCAGTGTCACAGAATAGCTTGCAAAGAAGAATTGTTCCCCTACAGTTTTAATGAGAAGCCCTCATACCTAACGTTCGCACACTTAAAATAGCTCCCACTTAATGCAAAGTTACGAACAGAAATCAGAGTTGAATTACATTTAAATGTTACACAAAAATAGCAAACATACCCACTTTGCACAGATAACAAACACATTTTAATTTAAATCAACGTTACAGAAATAAAACGGCAAATATAAACTGCGCATCAACTGGCTGATTACACAGGATGGAAGACATGCGTAGCAAATGGCTGACCGCTTCCCCTTCCAGCTTGGCAACCAATAGCTGAGTCCTCCTCACCCCCCACCCACCATGTCATCTTCGACGTCAGTAGGATCCCTTCAGTAAAGAGAATTTATCCGCGAGTATTACGTTTATTTGAAGACGGGCTTTGCTCCATATTTTCTTTTAGGGAATAGTGACGAGATTTGCTGTTATACTTTTTTTTATCAGTTATCAGATTTGGTGTTATTTTTTATCATTTATCACTGTGTCGTAATTGCGTCCGTCAGTCTTAAAAGGCTGTTATTTAGGCGCTGCGAAACTCCGAGAAGAAAGCAGGTGTTATTGCGCATTGATATTCACTTGTTTGAGAGACGACAGCATTTTCTTAAGTTGCAAGCTTGATAATTGCAGATTGTTCTTAAAAGGACTGTGTAGTATTGAAATCTAGCAAGCCTGCAAGTTCGTTGCAGATTTGTAGGTGTGTCTCTGCTAGCGCCTTGTTGCAGATTAGTCCCTCTTCGGTGAAACGGTGGAGATCACCACTGTGTGGTGGAAAGTGGAAATGTGACATTGATAACTGCTTTATGCAGCTTGTGTCGTCTACCTTGTAAGATAATCACATAACCGAAAGATTAGGGCTAATTGCAACTCGTTTTAAGTGCCATTATACAGATGCAAGTCTCCATGGCTAGCTACTATCATATGTTGTGTAATGCTGAAGACGTTCGGAAACTTAACATCACGGTAGAGGAGCATAATATCCAAAACGGGGCATTAGAACTGATGAAAGCTTTGAGACCCGAGTGGGACTGCAGTGAAATTCGAATCGAGGTAAGTGTCTGAAGACTTAAGCATCTACTCTACGAGAATTCCTGGAAAGTTCTTCCCTGCATCTGTTGCAGCAGTCGTAGATTGTTATTCATAGTTGGCCCACTGTGTTGTATTTTAATTTGACTTTACTGGTTTTAACAGTTGCAGGTTACTAGTTTTGGAGCTCGGCTTTAGTTGTTAAGCAGGGGACTAATAGTAGTGACTCGTGACTTCAGAGCAGGGTGGGTGTGCCGCAGGAAGCCACTTAATAAGCCACCGAAAAAGGGGTAGAGCTGGTTACTGCGTGTTCAGCTTTGAGCATCCGTTCAGTTTTACGTAGATAATTGGGCCTACCTAATTGCGCATGATAAATGCCAAAGCTGCTTAGTAGAGATTATTTCATATTTTTTTGTCCCCTTTGACGGTATACACAACTGAGATGCCTATGACTTAAAAAAAAAATTATGAAACAACTATAAATCTGTCACTTTTTTTTCCCACAGATTTGTCTCTGTACTCATCAGTTAACTTGTATCCACTTTATTGACTCCATACATCTGACATTATAGTTACTTTATTGACCCATCGGTGGTGCAGCGGTTAGCGTTGCCGCCTCACAGCAAGAGGTTCTCCGGTTCGATTCTCAGCAGGGGGTACCTTCTGTGTGGAGTCTGCATGTCCTCCCTGTTGTTGCGTGGGTTTCCTCCCGCATCCCAAAGACATGCTGTAGGTGGATTGGACACTCTAAATTGGCCCTAGGCATGTGTGTGCACCTTCTGTGGAAAGTTGGGCGCCGGGCTGGCAACTTGACACTGTAAAACTTCACTGCCAATTATGAGCGGACAGGTGATCTGCTGTGGCGACCCCTAACCGGGAAAAAGCCGAAAGAAGAAGTTTGACCCATCGTATCTTGGATATGTGATTCTGATCTAATAAAAATAGTAATGGTCACTGATGTAATTTGGCCATCAGGTCAATG
Source organism: Protopterus annectens (assembly GCF_019279795.1). Classification (NCBI taxonomy): domain Eukaryota; kingdom Metazoa; phylum Chordata; order Ceratodontiformes; family Protopteridae; genus Protopterus; species Protopterus annectens. The sequence continues at coordinate 257,695,708 of NC_056745.1, read as the reverse complement.
ACTGCTCAAATCTGATCAAATGACATCTGATTTCAGTCACTTTCATCCAGAAACTGCCTTTTTAGCCACGTTATTTGTTGTGTAGACACCAAATAAATAAATTGCCACAGTAAAGTATTTCAGTTGTTGCTGTCTGGTACATACAGTGCATCCTCTACCACAGATACAAATGTTTACTGGTACATGCTTTCACCAGTTACAGACACGTTATTGACAGTGTACACCTCATATATCTGATTGATCAAATAGATGAGAAAGTAAACTGGTGATAACCACACTGATGCGTTTTGGCTGGTTGCTTTCAGACATGTACACTGCAGACACTCACACATATACATGCCCAGAGATTACAGATCAATTGACTTCTTGCGCCTCAGATATCTGTGGTTAAGTGAATAAACAAACAGCTATATGGCCACAGTAGTGTATTTCATCAGGTGTCTATCTGATACATATCTCCCCTCTTTGCAGCCACTTTGAATGTATCTTCTTCTTTTGGCTGCTCCCGTTAGGGGTCGCCACAACGGATCATCTGTTTCCATTTCTTCCTGTCCTCTGCATGTCCTTTCTCACCACATCCATAAACCTTATCTTAGGCCTTCCTCTTTTCCTGTTACCTGGCAACTTCATCCTTAGCATCTTTTTCCCAATATACTCTGCATTTCTCATCAGCACGTCCAGACCAATGTAATCTTGCCCCTCTGGCTTTGTCTCCAAACCTTCCAACCTGGGCTGACCCTCTAATATACTTATTCCTGATCCTGTCCACCCTCGTCACACCCAGTGCACATCTTAACATCTTTAACTCTGCACGTCCAGCTCTGACTCCTGCCTTTTTGTCAGTGCCACCGTCTCCAACCCATATAACATAGCTGGTCTCACTACCCTCTTGTAGACCTTCACTTTCACTCTTACTGGTACCAGTCTGTCACAAATCACTCCTGACCCTCTTCTCCGCCCACTCCATCCTGCCTGTACTCTCCTCTTCACCTCTCTTCCACACTCACCATTACTCTGAACTGTTGATTCCAAGTATTTAAAGTCATCCACCTTCGCCACCTGTACTCCCTGCATCCTCACCATTCCTCAGTCCTCCCTCTCATTCACACCCATATACTCTGTCTTAGTCCTGCTGATCTTCATTCCTCTTATCTCTAGAGCATATCTCCACCTCTCCAGGGTCTCCTCCACCTGTTCTCTACTCTCACTACAGATCACAATGTCATCTGCAAACATCATAGCCCACTGGGACTCCTGTCTGATCTAGTCTGTCAACCTGTCCATCACCATTGCAAATAAGAAAGGGCTCCGAGCTGATCCTTGATGTAATCCCACTTACACCTTAAACTCATCTGTCAGTCCCACCTCCGACCTCACCGCTGTCACACTACCCTCATACATTTCCTGTACCACTCTTACATATTCTCTGACACTCCCGGCTTCCTTCCTCGTACAGTACCACAACTCCTTTCTAGGCACCCTGTCATATGCTTTCTCTAAGTCCACAAAGACACAATGCATCTCCTTCTGACCTTCTCTGTACTTCTCCATCAACACTCTTTTGAGCAAACATCACATCTGTATTGCTCTTTTCTGGCATGAAACCATACTGCTGATCACTAATCATCACTTTCCTTCTTAACCTAGCTTCCACTACTGTTTCCCATAACTTCATGCTGTGACTGATCAATTTAATCCCTCTGTAGTTACTACAGCTCTGCACACTACCCTTATTCTTATAAATCGGTACCAAAACACCTTTTCTCCATTCCTCAGGCATCCTCTCACTTTCCAAGATTTCATTAAACAATTTAGTTAAAAACTCCACTGCCATTTCACCTAAACCCCCTCCATGCTTCCACAGGTATGTTATGTGGACCAACAACCTTGCCATTCTTCATCCTCTTCATGGCTATCCTTACTTCCTCCTTGCTCATCCACTGCACTTCATGATTCACTATCTGCACATCATCCAACCTTCTCTCCCTTTCATTCTCTTCATTCATCAGCCCCTCAAAGTACTCCTTCCATCTGCTCAGTCTCCTCGCTTGTGAGTACGTTGACTGCATACAGCTCAGATTTCTGATTTTGATCAAATAAGTTAATGACTATACCACTGTCTCACTGCCGTGTCACAGTTTAGTTTTTTTATCTTCTAATACTCCTAACAGTCCAAGTACCATCAACCATTCTCACTTTCTTAATTATTTTTTACTTCTCAGTCTTAAATGTAATGATTTCATAATTGCTTTGCTATTAACATATCATACCATAGTATGTTGTCAACCACATTCCCTGCGTTGTAGTATTTACGCTGCCTGTTTCCATTATTTTAATTGCTATAAATTGCAGGTACAGTATTGCAGTATCTTTTGCAACATTATCGCTCTCTCCCTACTGTATCAAGCCTGTGTCTATTTCTAATTAATGTTTAGCACTGTATATACCAATGCAACCTATGTACATGAGTTTTATGTAAATGTTTATGTAAGCTATTGTAAATCTTTTTCCTCTCATGTACGCACACTTACTTATATTTGTATTCCTTCTGATATTGTGTAACTGTATTTTATCCGTATGTCAAGACTGGTTTAAACATGGAGCTTTTCTTCTCGGGCCTGTGCTGAATAAGAGTTTTATCCCAATTGGACTTTCCCGGTAAACAAATATTAACAAACAAAAATATGGTTGCAGTAGTGTGCTTCAGCTTAGTACTCCCACACACATGCAGTTTGGCCCATTGCAATCCCCCACCATAAGCACACTTGCAATGTTATTTGCATAAATAAAAAATAAGTATATATTGTCCTGCAGGGCAGGTGGCTGCAGAGGGAAAGCATCAAAAAGTCTTCAACATGAGATGAGGTTACACAACACACTAGACCAGTTTAATCAAAAAAAGAAGTTATGTACTCACCATAATGTTCCATCTGTGTTATCAAGCTTCATTCTTTCTTAACCAATGGGATGTGGTTCTGATCTTTAGAACCGGCTCGGCCATTATACAGCTCGTGTCAGCCAAAAAAAAAAAACTACTCCGGCTAAGACTGTACCCACAATGCCCTTCTCTGCATTACCTCTGATTGAGTTTGCAACCAAATAGTACATCAGAAGAACTTCTATACAAAGGTAGAAACCATGTCCAAGGTGAAAGCTATAGGTTCCCAGAACAGGTGTTTGATCCTCCAGGAAATCTGTAGGAGGGGGAAGGAGGGTGTGATGTCAAGAATGAAGATTGTACTCACTAACGTTCCATCTGCGTTGCTAATCTTCATTCGTTCTTGAGCAATGGGACAGAGTCCCCAGCTACTTTAGGTCCTGGGTGGCCTTATGGAAGGATATTCCTGAGAACCATCGACCAAAGGATGCTCTTCCCCTGGAGACCATATCCAATTTGTAATGAGTGATAAAGGAATGTGGAATAGCTAATGTTGCGGCTGCACATATTTTATCCATGGACGCCTTGGAGTGGAAAACAACTGATGTGGCTATTGATCCGGTGGAATGTGCTTTCGTAGGTGCAGATAACTTCAGCTTATTATGATTATAAATGAAGGCAGCACAATCTCTTAGCCATCTTGATAATGTCATTTTTGAGAGAGGTTTTCTTAGTGTTAGACCCGAAAAGGAAAAATAACTGGTCTGATTTTCTAGACTCTCTAGTCCTGTCAAGGTAGAAACATAATTGTCTGTGAACATCAGTAAATGCAAGCAATATTCACTTTTTTTATTGGAGAAATTGGGGGGAAAATGGGCAATTCAATAGTTTAATATTAGATTCTGAGACCACCTTGGGCAGAAAGGAAGGGTTGGTTCTGAACGAAACTCTATCCTTATGAAAAATGAAATATGGGGGTTTCACACACACTGCTTGAATCTCAAGAAATTCGCCTGGCAGAAGTAATGGCTACTAGAAAGAGTTTTCCATGACAGAAATTTGAAATGGCAAGTCGCTGTTGGTTCAAAGGGAGGAAGTATCAAAGACTGCCAAACCAGGGTTAGATCCAAAAGCTATAGGGTCCTTGAATGGGGGTTTTAGATGCAATGCACCTTTGAGAAAAACTTTGCATAAGCGGTGGGAAATTGAAAAGCTTTGCATAAGCGGTGGGAAATTTTAAAGAATGGTCATCGTAGCCATTGTGGAAATTAGAAATGGTTGTAGTTGAACTTTAATGGTGTAAGTGTAAGCAGAAGCTCCTTTATCAGAAATGTAAGCTAAAAATTCTAAAACTTTCTCAACAGGTGCCAAACATTGGTCTAGATTATCTTTACGGACCTAAATTGAAAATCTCTTCCATTTGCTAAGATAGTTTCCTGGTGGATGGTTTATGAGAAACCAGAAAAAACTTTTTTTGTACTGGGGAAGCTATATTACTCTGCCTGGCAACTAATGGAATTGGAGGAACCAAGCTGTCAGCTTGAGACTATGAAGGTTGGGGTGCACCAGTCCTTCAAGTGGGACAGCAGGTCTTGAACTGGATCCAGAATCCATGGATGGTGAATCAGGTGAGGCTAAAGAAAGGGAAACCAGACTTGTTGGGGCCAGAAAGGTGCAATGACTATCACTTTGCTTCTCAACCTTTGTGCTTTCTTTAAAAAAAGGGGAATGAGGGGAAAGGGGGAAAGATGTAGATAAGACCCGAGGGCCAATCGAGAAGAAGAGTGCCTCTCGGGGACTCCACTGAGGGGGGATTATGGCAGAATAGCTGCTGCATTTCTTGTTCATTGGGGAAGTGAAAATGTTGCATTAAAGCTGGACTCCACTGAGGGGGGATTATGGCAGAATAGCTGCTGCATTTCTTGTTCATTGGGGAAGTGAAAATGTTGCATTAAAGCTGGCCCCATCAAAGAAAAATTTCAATCGCCACTTTGGGATTGAGAGACCACTCGTGAGGCAGGAGAATTCATCTGCTCAGTTTGTCCGCTGTCACGTTGGAACTCCCCGGGATATGCATTCCAGCTAGAAAGTGGTTAGAAGATATTGCCCATTGCCATATTCTGCGAGCATCCCGGCACAAGGGGGTAAGATCTGTTTCCACCTTGTTTGTTGGTGTACCAAACCACTGACGTGTTGCCTGATTGAATTGTAACTGTCCAAGAGGGAGTGCAGATCGAAAGGCTTACAACGCTAAGACCACTGCCCTCAATTCCAGGACTTTGATGTGCAAATTGGCTTCTTGATGCGACCAAGTGCCTTGGACTTTACTTCCCAGGTAATGGTCCTTCCCATCTGGGAGGCATCCGTGGTCACTATGGCCTTCGGCTGAGAGGGAATTAAGGAACGTCCCAGAAGAATTTCCTCTGACTGCATTCACCAGGATAGATCCTTCCTGCAGCAACTCCTTATTAAAATGGGATAAGTCATCAGATGGACCATCGTGCAGCTAAGAGCCATTGAAGTAGCCTCATGTGAAATCTTGAAAGTGGTACTAAGGTAATGGTTGCTGCCACAGATCCTAAAGCTTGGAAGACAAGAGTGGGGACTTTGCCTTTGGATATGATAAATTGTACTTGAGACCTTATCCTCTGTAGTCTGTGAAGATGGAGAGAAGCTACACAAGAGATTGTATTGAGGCAGGCTCCTGTAAACTCTAGGTCTTGGGTTGGAGTCTGCTGAGATTTTTCTCTGACTGTGATGCCCAAAGAATTGAAAATATGCAGGATGAATTTTGTGGCTTGAAGCAGTAGATGCACGGTGAGGGTGGTGAGGAGCCATTCGTCTAAGTAAGGAAATGCCCAGAATCCATGTAGTCTCAAGTGAGCCGTGACTGCCATGCATTTGGGGAACACCCTGGGGGCTGTGGTGAACCGAAGTGCAGTACTCTGAATTGGAAATGACTGGCTCCTAGCCAAAAGAGGAGAAATCTTCTGGAACGTTTGTCCATTTTTATGTGGTAATAAACATCTTGAAGGTCTATAGAGCACATCCAATAATTTTCCACTAGAAAGGGAAGTATAGACTCTGTGACCATCTGGAATTTTGTTTGCTGAACAAACTTGTTCAGAAGGCTGAGGTCCAGTATTGGTCTCCATTTTCCTATCTTTTTTTCACACTAAAAAGAGCCCTGTGTAAAATCCATATTCTGTCTGGTCTGATGGGACTTCTTGGATGACCCTTTTCTTCTAGCAGCGTTTGAATCTCCAGGCCTTCTTGGTCCCTCTGATTGGGTGGTACATTGGGGACTCTTCTTTGTGATCTTAGAAAAAGAATAAAGGGGATATGATAACCTTTGGTAATCTTCTGCACCTAAGTATCGGAGGTTATTTGTCATCCAGCTGTGGGTGCAGTGAACGTCTTCTCCCGGCTGATTCCAGAGGTAAGCAATCAGGCCTCCTTTCAGGAGGGCTGGTAGGGTTGTCCAGAGAAGGAGCGTCTGGGGTCCTGATTTTGCTGGCCAGCTCTACCATGGGTTTGGCATCTTCCATTAGAGCTCCCCCATCTGCCTTGAGAGGAGCTACCACCAAGTGTCCTGAAAAGGCCCTTGGGGCTTCTTGAACCACCACATCTTTCCACTCCTCTGATTCCTGGAGTAGTATCGTTGAGGAACAGAAAAATGATTGCCAACAGCAGAAAGAGTATTTTCATTTTTTTTGCACCTGGCTAATGTCTGACTTTAGGGCCAAACAAGGATGGTCCGTCAAAAGGAGCATTGACCAAGAAAGACTTAAGCTGTACGAACTCTCACAAACTCATTCGGACGTGACCCCTTATGGTAGTGCCTAAACCTGCTGCTCTGGTCGTCCCCTTGGCTACATGTGCAATGAGCCGCATGGACAAGTTTGATATAGACTTCAGGTGGCCAACTAAGAGGCAGCCCCGCATCTTGTTAGACACTGCTCCAACAAGGGTATGCTATAACTTCTTAATCAGATTCCTCTGGATTCTAGTAAAGTGTGCCATGAAATTCAAGGACCTTAGGGCGAAGGTCGATGAAGCATGGACCTGCTTTCCAAATCTATACATTATCCTACACTCTTGGTTAGGTGGGTGGACAGTTGGGCTGTCATTGGTGAGTTTCTTCTAGGTGGCCGCCGCCACCACCATGGCATCTACAGCCAAACCCTTTTCCCAATATTGGTGATCTGCTGCTGCTGATAAGATTTTGTCTTGTCTCCAGGGAATTGACTATATGAAATCAGGGGCTTTTCACATCTGCTGAGCGATCAATTTAATGAGCTCGTCAGTGGGTGGGGTCACCCAGGAAGAAGATGGGCGAGCTCCAAAGGCTTGCAAGTACACGGATTGCTCAGAGGTTGGATCTATGGGCTTCCAGTTTCCCCTCTGTTTAAGGACCTGCAGGATGTCTTCAAAAGAGGCATCTTCAAGTGGTGACCAGGGGAATCCTTCCACCTCATCAAAGTCTGTGTCTTTAGTGACAGATTCTTCTGGGAATATTAGTGCTTCTTCCTGCATGTCTTCTTTCAGGGTGTTTCCTTTGTGGGAATCTCTGAGGATGATTTCGAAGAGGGGCCCTGTACAGGGGTAACTTCCAGCTTTGATTTTCCCTGTCCTGATGTGGAAGATGGTGGAAGCTCTGGACCAGAAGGTACAGACATATCACACTCTGATACAGAAGGGGCCAGCTGAGAGCCTGCAGAGGCTAATGCTCTCTCAATGACTTGGAAGGAAGCCCCCTCCTGAAGAGGGATGGGAGCCCAGAACTGAGAAAGGCAACCTCAGAACTGAGGTCACACCCCACTGCAAAGGGCTGCCATCCAAAGCAGGAGTCTGGGAAGAGCTCGCAACTGTCAGGGCTCCCAGAGCCAAGGATGTCTCCGAATTGTGGGTAGAATCCTAGCTTGAGGGGTTTTTTTTTTTTTGGTCTGGTACGAGCTGTATAACGGCTGAGCCAGTTCCAGAGATTGGAACGGAGTTCCATTGGCCAAGAATGAATGAAGATTGACCACATCAAAATATATACTTTAACAAACATCAAGGAGGCCTGTTGTACCTTATACCAGTGTTTGTACAGAATGTCATCTAGTTCTTTAACAGTTGGCTGTAAACGCACCCATAAACCACAAGAGTGCAGAACCTTTTAATTCATATGCTTTCAATAATTTGTGATGTCAAACAGAGTGTAAGCTCTTCATAACCCCGTTAACTGACTAAAAACTTGTGAACATGTCCGAGATTGGTTAATCAGTCATAGCTCTCAATGTCTTGGCACAAAAAATCTGGACAAAGCCAAAAATAATGCGGGTACAAAGCCTCAAAACTAGCGGCAATTTTTAAATATTGCTCTTATAAACCTAGAAAGTTGCTAGAATAAAAGGTCTTGTGTTACCATGCAGAATATAAAGTCAGAAACTCAAATGACTCATTATATACTGAATTTCTCACTGATTTGCCATACAAATCTACAAAATTACAAATTTTATGAGGAACAGACCAAAAATGTGAGTCAAAAATCTGGACATTTGAGAGGTATGGAGTACCTTCCCTTTAAAACTGTCCAAGCTGAAATCCATTTCCTGGAACATCTGTAAATTATCCTTATTGATCCATTTCCTGGAACATCTGTAAATTATCCTTATTGATGGCTAATCTGGTGGCCAAACCCAATAAATCCACTGAGGTGGAAGTAATGAATGGAGAACACTAAGCAAGACCAAACCAATCCCAACCACGTACAGTAAGGTGCACAGATCCAAAGAAACAAACTATAAGAAACCAAAACCAGCACTCTGTTCTGTTGCTATATATGCTCTTTAATAAAGAACCATCAACTGGACAAGCAGACCAGATTCGGCATGTACTTTCATCAGTGCTTATAACCAGCAAGTTTCAGTGCTTCTAAACAAGTACATTTAAATACAAAATATTTGCTAACATTCCACACATATCCCTCTCTGAACCAATCAAAAGGTCTCATTTAAACCAGGAGGAAATATGGCACCTAACCTAACAATCCAACCCCATTTTTTTTTTTTTTTTACCTAGTACATCCTGCCATCCCAACTTATTAGAACCAGTAAAAATAAACCAGTTGCTGGCTCTTTAGTGTGTACTTCAACAGAATGGACTGCTGTTTTTGGTTTCTGAAAGGTTGATTCTTTTGGTCTGTGCACCTTGATGTATGTGCGTCAAGAATGGTTTAGACCAAACTTTCTACCCACTGAGAGAGAGTGATAAGATTTGCCAGACACACACAAATAAATTGGCTATTACTGTCTCTACAGTTGCCATCCATTAGTTTCTCACCACTCATTGCCCTGCTATTCATTCCACCCCTACCCCTGACAAAGAATCTAGAGCTGTGTGCAGATTGGGAGACATGTTTTTGTGTCTGACTTTTTATTACTTAAACTGTCCATGTGTTGTATTTCAGAGGCATATGGCTGATTAACTGCAGCATATTGCAGAAGTGTTGTTTGATAGTTCACTGATGGAAAATATATGGATCCAGGCAGCACTTACTACTGTTACTATGAATAGTTTCACAGGCCATATGTAATGGTATCCGCTATTGGAGCAGCATGCTGCAATGTTCCTGTACTGTCACACTCCTGACTATGCTTAACTCAGTTTCCGGAGAAAATCAATGTGACACTTCTGGATACTTTCAGGGGTCTTTTCCTGTGGCCAAAGAGCAGATCCTTGCTGCTATTTATAACCGGTTTCATGCTTCTCAGCATAACCATTTCTAGGATGTAGTTGAACAGCATTGGATGTGGTTCTAAGTACAACAGCAGCAACTGAAGAAGCCTCCTCAAGCCATTTCCCAGCAAGACTGCAGGCCCATAGGCTAGGGTCCTCAAGGGAATGATGTCCCTTCATGTCCAAACTTAGTAAAAAATCTCCAAGGTCTAATCAGTCAAAGAAATATTTAGAGAATATTAAACCCTACTCCTCCCTGAGTCCAGCCATTACCTTTTGCTGGACTTACAAATATTGGCATGAAAGGTGCAAAAGTTGCCTGAGAAAGGTGTTTCGACCTTAACCTTTGACCTGGGGTGGATTTCAGCAGCCTAAGTGCATTTATTCCTAAATAGACCTTTTGATTGGTAATAGTGCAGTACATCCATACATACTTTTACAAAGGAGTCTGCATATGTTCATTGGACTGCTGTTATGACTACTTCAAATAAAGATGTCAAGGAGGTTTTGGTTCTTTCTGATTAGAACTAGTCACTATCAGTTCTAGATTCTTCCATTTAACCTCATCTCAGCCTCTAGTGTGCTAACCCGTGTGTGTGTCAGCTGTTGCAGCCCATCTCGAGCTGTGAGGAGCAGATATTTTTCCCTTACTTGAATGAATGGTTCTTTGTTGCAATAGCATGGGATGGTCTGGTTTGCATCAGGAGATCTTTACTCGGACTGTTCCTCTGCTTTGGAGTGATTGTGAACCTCATAAAATCAGTCCATTCAGTATGAGTTCTTGCATTCAGATGCTTTTGGACAGTTTGCTTACTGTCATTTTCCTAAGATGGGATCCTGTCACTGCTGCAAACTATCATTACTGCTCTCTGTATAGACATTTAACATCTCCCACAGGTCTGGGTTTTATGGCATTATTTGTTTTCATGTTATGTTATATCAGGTCCACATGAAATGTTCACTTAATGATCCCTTTGAATTTATTGGTCTTACCGTTTTGACTCAGTTTTACACCTGGTCTAGAGATCAAATCACGTTCTAAGCTGATCTACTAATTATTGTATAGGTAACCTATTGCGGCTGAAGGTCAAATAGAGGCTCATAAATACAAATGTCGATGATATGCTGGTGCAGTGGTTAGTATTGTTTCCTTACAAGAGTTTAGTTCTCCGGTTCATTTCCCTTCAGGATTGTATTCTATATGGAGCTTGTCCTGCCAGTTTTTGAATGGGTTTTTGCCCAGTACTCTAGTTTCCTTTCACTCTCCAAAAAGCAAGGCTGGAGATAAATTGGCAGTTTTCCAAATTGGTTTTACTTATGCATTCAGTATATATATGTGTGTGTGTGTGTGTGTGTGTGTGTGTGTGTCCGCACGCAGACATTTGCAAGTGTTCTGTGGTAGACTGGCATCTTGCCCAGAACTGTTTTCTCTTCCTTATCCATATAGAGTGTCAGGATAGGCTGTGGCTTCCTTGGGAATCTGAATTGGGTAAGTGAATGAATAAGTAATGCAAATCCACAACTATTTATTTTTGCACAAAATCATGGAGTTACATTGAGTTCATATTCTTGAATGTTGTTTTTATCCTTAATTTGGTGAGAAATTTGGAAATTACTGAATGAAACTGTTGCAAAGTCTATAGCTTTGAATGTGAACAGCTCTTACTTGTCTAATACTTCAGTTCCTTTTTGATTCCTTACTTTTTACTGTTATCTTATTTAGCAGTCAGTGGTGCAACAGGTAGTACACACTCCTTTGTTACAGAAGACTATTCCCACATCAGGTAAATTGATTGCTGAAGTCGAAATGCAGCATAAGGGGGGTGCTGCTCTCTTGAGTATGTTGTCCTTTGGATGAGAAATTAAGCTGAGGTCCCATCTGCTTGAGCAGGTGGTAGTTGAAGTGGATGTAAAAAATCCCATGGTTCCCATCGAAAAGAGCAGAGGAAGTTCCCTGATGCCCTGGCCGGATTTCTTTTAGTATAACTACCACTTTGGGTCTCTCCTGAAAAGAGAAAAGGCCACTAGCCTTGTGGGACTAACCTGGTCAACGGTGGATAAATAAAAATAAGTAATATTTATGAAACTCCACAATATAACTGAACTGCAGTCTGTATGCTTATGCTTTCTAAAACATTTTAATTTCTTTTTTTAGTTGTTTACAGATGGAATCACAAACAAACTCCTTGCATGTTATGTGGAAGACATGAGTAAAGATGTAGTGTTGGTGAGAATATATGGGAATAAAACAGAACTATTTGTTGATAGAGATACTGAAATAAAGAGTTTTCTTATACTATACGCCCAAGGCTGTGCTCCACAACTCTACTGCACTTTTAATAATGGTCTGTGCTATGCCTATATGCCTGGAACAGCACTTGATCCTGACCATGTACGCAATCCTCAAATATTCAGGTACTAAACTTTTATTGTCTAATGTATGCACTTTTTATGAAGTATTACCAATGTTGGTTTAATTTCATGCTTTAACTGCAGTAAGCTCTAACAGGGAAGACTCAATAGAGTCTTTTGTTGCATTCTTCTTTTTCACTAGTCGCCATTTGGCAACACTTATTCTCACATTCATTGAATCCAAATGTTTGTACTGATGCATGCTGCAGTGTGACAGAATGGCTATATTAGTATTCATCACCAAAGCTTTCTAGTTCTATTTTGCCATTTGCAAAATCTGGATAATGATCATTGTTATTTATTGGGTAAAGTCTTGCATGCTTAGAAACCAGTACACTGTCCATTTTGCCATTAGATTACCAACTGAAATCTGTATCTTTATTTTATTTATTGTCTTTTAAGATAATCATAGCATGGAAAACTATTGTGTCAGCATTTCAGTTTTGTCATTTGAAGGTGCCATCGAGAAAAAGTTTTAAGTCTACTTCATGGCAAAAATGGTATCCATTGAGTGCTTCTCAGTCTGAGACGAGAGGTAGAGTTGTTCATGCAGTTTCAGGCTTAATTCAAATCATCTCCATACCCCTCACCAAGGACCACCACTCAAGAGCAGGCTGAGACCTGACCCTACAAAAAGTCAAGCCCCCCCCCCCCCACACACACACACACACACAACTTGCAGGTGCTGAGCTTATCCTTTTTAATCAAGGACTGGAGGGAAAGTATCCTGGGGTTCTTACACCATTCAGCCCATGGTTGATGATCTAGAGCTTGCCATTTGCCACCTAGTCCTGGAACTTAGCCCATTGATTCACTTAGACAGAAGTATGGTGTAACTGGGGCCAGGGACTCTCCTCCTGGATTTGCTCTCTGTCTGTACTTGATGAGGGTCATTTGGATCATTCACTTTCAGGCTCACTTTTCAGTGGCTAGTCATCACACTTGGACTTATTGCCCTCAGTATTTCATTACATTTGTCCAGTTCTAGTGTTACTTGGTTAGGAAGGATGTGACTAAGAAACCAAGTCCCAGAGCTTGGGTTCAAGGAGGACCTGATAGAGACTTTGTCTGCATCTTTTGCAGTACGCTTTTGTGTATCCCACTGTAACTTTGTATCTGATATTATCCATTTTCATTATGTCCTCAACAGATGAGTCTGGATCCGACTCTGCCCTGACTCTGCCTGTTCTAAAGCCTGTGGTAACTCTGAACTCTCGAGCTTCTCCCTTGCACCACCCCCAACTATACCAGATCTCATTTGCCGCTCTAGGTGAAATACGTGATGTTTCTCTGCTACTCTTGAGCATCAGATAAGTGTGTTATTTTCATTATCTTGGCTAGAAACTTTTTTTTTTTTAAGCCCTTTCTCTTAAGATATTCCTTTATTCTTAGTAATTTGACTGTTTAGTTAAATTTTTCTCTCTTGCCCTATATTAATGTACTTTTCTACCCTTGAGTAGTCTTTCCCTCTTTTCCCATCTCCCTTTTGTAGGGGTGGAATTTGTCCTTTTCAAATAGGTTTACCGCATATAAAAAAAAAAGTTTTCCAATTTCTTTCTGTAATGGCAGAAAGGAAAAACATTGAGCTGGTTTTAAAAAAAAATGTGTAAAGTGCAGTCAGAAAATGCCTTACTCTGACTCTCACACTTTTTTTTTTTTTTTTTCTCTACTGTTTAGGGCCTCTTCATTTACAGGAATCCTATTCCATTTGTCATGCGTTCAACTCCATAGTTCTAGCTGAATGCAAAAGCAAACTGGAACTAAAGGGTTTATTACCCTCTGCATTTGGTGAAGCTATTGCTGGTCCTGGCCTAAGGATAAAACAAAAAATTGGACAAACCATCTCCAAGTTCCTCTAACAAAATTATGAAAATATCTTCTAAGGATCTAACCAGCCTATCAGATCTACCCAAGAAGAAAAGAAAACACTCGGACCAGACAGACCCCTCGGATCCGAGCAGAACGAAAGACATATACTGTCTGATCTGACTATTTCATCAGATTTGAAATACTCCTCTGCTCTGAGGTCTTTGGATCATGAAATCTTGCAATCTGTTCCAATGCCTTGGATCCTATATTCACCAACAATTGATCCAACCAGATCCCAGGTTACCATCTCCATTCTTGGTTGTTAAGTCACCTTCAGTGTCTTCCAGTTGCTCTACCAGAAGCCTGATCATCGAAGATGTCCAAATGGTTGTGAGACAAATGGTCTTGGAGCAGAGGCTGCTCCGATCCCATTGGGATTGGACATGGCTCAGATGACCTTGGAGCCATCCCTTCCAGACCAACAGGGCATGTCTGCCTCATATCCAAGTACCACCTTTCACTCTGATCGGGGGACTGCACTGAGGTCCTCCTTTATATTTGGATCCAGACAGCTCTCAGAGCCGAGCCGATCCTGTCAGGTCCAAGGTGTCTTTGTCAACCCTGAAAATTTTGGTGCCGTTGTTACACCTCAGAACCTCGGCAAGGGTTAGCTCGGCTCTGACTTCAGTCTCAGGGTGGCAGTCTTCGGAGCAGAGAGGATCCATGGACCCCCCCCTTTGGATCCGGATTCATATCTTACTCCAGGTTGGTCAGCCTCTAAATCTTGAGAGGGTACGGTCTACATCTGTGACCCAGATGTCCCATTCCTCCTTGGGTCCTGTACAACCCTCCACTTTTTCTCTGCGCCCAGTGTCTCACTTACCCATTGTGCAAGGACAGACAGTACCAGACTTTCCATCTGGGTACCCCTACCACTTCTAATACTTCACCACAGCATCCCCTAAGAAGAGGTCATGCAAGAGGAAAGGACATAAATTGATCACAGAGGACAGACTTGGATGAAGGTGAAGGGTCCCCACGGTCACCTTCAGAAGAAGTCTCCCTTGGAGACATCTTTGAGATTCTTAAGCAGAGAGGAGACTGGCAGCCCAAAGACCCTATGTCAGATGAGTCTGTACTTCTGGAGGCCTTTGGTACTGAAACATCCATTTGCTGGTTGACCCCACCTTTCGACAAGCTCATTGATTTGGTCTGTCGGGCATGGAAGGAGCCTGACACCATCGAACCCATTGCCAAGAAGCCAGATAAGATCACAGCCTCTTCCAGGGTAAACCTTTTCTGTCTAAATGCCCCCCAACCCCCACTTGATGCCATGGTTGTCTTGGTTGCCACCAAAAAACTTGGACAAAAGTTCTTCTGTCCTTCCGCCCAGCCGAGAGTCTCTGACAATGGACAGACTCAGGAAGCGAGTGTATGCATTGCCCACATGTGCTATTACATAGCTGAATTACCTGACAAATTTTTCGAGGTTGCAGAGGGATCTCAAAAGAACTATTGGATACACTCTCTGGGTCCATCTCTGAAGAGGTAAAGGACCTGGTCAACTGTTGGATAGCAGCCATATTTCAAACATTTCCATGAGGCTCATTTCTCATGTAGCAGAATGAACCTCAAAGGCGGGAGGTACAGGCATTTTCATAAGGAGAGATGCCTGGATGCGCTTGTGTGGTTTGTGGAACCCTTCCGAGTCTTCTTTCATCAATGCTCCTTTTGAGGGTTCATGCTTATTTGGCCCAGACACGTTGTCCAGGGTGTGAAAGCCGGAAAACCCTTTCTGCTGTGGGTGTATGTTTTTCCACCCCTCAGAAACCTTTGTCAAGGAATCGTCAAGATGGTGGAAAAATCTCGTTCAGAAAATCCCAAGGGGACTTTCCAGGACAGGTGGAGGAGGTTCCCCCATGGGGCAGAGGAGGGGATTCAAATGGTAGACACTGCCCTTGCAGCAGAGGTGGTCCAGAAAACCAAGGATCTGGAGAAACTTTCTTTGGCAGATCCTTCCAGCACTCCTGTAAGGAGGCCTGACTGTCCCCCTCTGGAGCCAGTCTGGGTCGTTTATCCCTGCATTGGAGAGTTGGCTGGAACTTACAAAAGACACATGAATGAATAGGATTGTATCCAGAGGTTATATTATACCAGTTTTCCAACATCCTCCCAACTCAAAGAAGTTTCCTGGCATCCCACCCGGTCAGAAGAAACCGGCAGCAATCCTAATCCACGAGTTGCTAGAGTCATCCAAGAGGCACCCCTAGACCAATTAGAATCTAGAACTTACTGGAGATAGTGCCAAAGAAAATAGGGGACTGTAGACCTTTCCTGGATCTCTCCAAACTACACACATCGGTACAAAAGACCAAGTTCCAGATGATAACGATTCAGTCCATTCTGCCATTTCTGCAGAAGAACGATTGGATGTGCTCGATGGATCTTTAGGTTGTGTACTATTACATAAAAGATGAACAGATGATCCAGAAGATTTCTGCACTTCCGCCTAGGCGCCGATTATTACCAGTTCAGAGTACTGCCCTTCGGTCTCACCACAGCCCCCAGGATGTTTACTAAAATCATGGCAGTAGTAGCGACTCACTTGACTGCAAGGATTTCACGTGTTTCAATACTTGGACAACTGGCTCATTTCCACCCCAACCAGGCATCAACTAATTGAAGTAAGAGAAATTAGTTATTCAACTTTGTGCTTCTCTAGGAACAACTATAAATTATAAGAAATCTCATTTTAAAGCCCACTCAAACCATAGAATTCTTAGGAGCTGTACTCTACACAGTTTACTATAGCTTCACTCCCCTTCACCAGAGTTCTGATCCCAAGTGAGAGAAATAATCTGCAGCACCAAAATCTCTGCCTGCTTGGTCTTGCAAGCACTAGGATCAATGGCAGCAGCAGTAACGCTTGTTCCTTTAGCCAGATATCACATGAGGATCCTTCAATGGATGTTGGCATCACAGTGGTTAATACTCCCATTTCCCCTCATCTGCTCCAATAAAATATATGGTGGATTCAGTCAGAAGAACTTCTGCAAGATTGTCATCTGTCCCCCCTCAGTCCAAGGACCACAGATGCTTCTCAGTTAAGGTGGGGCATTACCTGGGAAAGACAGTTCAAGGTACATGGTGCCCCAAGGCCAATTTGCATATCGGTGTCCTAGAATTGAGAGCAGTGCTAGCATTACAAGCCTTCCAGAACGCTGTCCCATCAGGGTCTGTTGCAATTCAAACTGACTGTAGGTCAGCAGTTTGGTACATCAACAAACAGAGTGGAACCAGATCATACCCCCTATGTCGAGAAGCATTCGGGATTTGGCAGTGGGCGATATCCTCCAAATTCTTTCTCCTGGCAATGTACATTCAGGGGAAGTCCGTCCAATGTGATAGCGGACAAATTGAGCAGGCACATTCTCCTGCCTCACAAATGGTCCCTCTATGATAAAGTAGCGAAAAAGATATTCGACAGATGGGAGCAGCCTTGCTGCAATCTCTTTGCATTCCCTCACAACAACAAGTGCAGCAGGGGAAATCACAGAGGAATGCTCTTCTCTGTGATTGGTCCACTGATCTACTTTATGCCTTTTCTCCGATCTCTCTGATAGCAAAATTTCTACAGAAAGCAGCCAAGGTGGAATCCAAAGTCATCCTCATTGCACCCTTCTGGCCTCGGCAGATTTGGATCCCCTTTCTGTGGCCTCACCTAGTTCACCAACCCTGGATCCTGGACCTAGTTCCAGACCTACTGTCTCATCCGTCAGGCATGATACACCCAGACCTTCTAGGCCTCAAGTTGACGGCTTGGTTTTTCCTGTTCCAGTGGCAGCCAGACAAATTATGGTGTCTTCCCCCTGTCCTATATATATTGCTTTCCTCCCTCAAACCATCCACAAGGAAACTTTACTCAAGTAAATGGAAAAGATTCGTAATCTGGGCACTTCAGAATAATATTGATCCCTATTCTTCCCCAGTCATGTCCCAGAGTTCCTCCGTTCACATTTTAACCAAGGTGCATACACTGTCAAGGTTCAATTGGCAGCAATTTCTAATTTTCACATTTGGATTCGGTGGATTTTCACTAGCTTCACATAAAATTTTAAAGGCACACTTCTGTTAAAACACCCTATCAAAGATCCCACTCCTTCATGGGATCTAACCTTGGTATTACAATCCTTGGTTCATCCACCTTTCAAACTTGCTCATGATTGCTATCTAAAATTCCTTTCTTTGGAAAATATTTATCACTTCTGCTAGAAGAATAAAAAAAAAATAATAAAAAAAAAAATAATAAATAAAATCTCAATAAATTTTGAAGCATAGGGCCAGTATTATTTAGTTAGTCAATTTTTGATTAAAGTTTATGTAAAAGAAGGATGTATATATACTTACATTCATATAGAATAATATGTAATGTTTCACATGTGATTTTTATATGTGAAATTTAAATGTGATTTTTAAATGTGATTTTAAAATTGATATATTAATATTGTTTAAATTAATTTGTGTGGTTAGCTGCACAAAATTGGTGTGTTAATTGTTGTTTAATTTTTAAAAAAGACTATTTTAACAAAAGGCACACTGGCACTTTAAAATTATGTATAATCTTCACACTTAATTGATTAATTAAATAATAGGAAATGTATGTAAGTATATAAACCCAAAGGACAAGAGGAGACTTAGTTCTGAGGAAGTCTAAGTATTTTAGATGAAAGCGCTTAACTCATGTCTGAAGTTTATGTTTAAATAAAGAAGTGTTTTTAACTACAGTTTTTTGGAGTGCCAGTACTTCGAATCTGAGCCTAAGGGAACAGATTTTGGTTCTATTCATCGAGTTGACTGTTACCTTTCACATTTTGTTTATTCATTCTATAGCTATGTCAAGAATCTAAATGGCAATGCTCAGATCTGCTCTGAGCTACAACAGAATGGCATTAAATGTACTGATCCCAAGGACATTGCCAATATTCTAGCAGATTGATTCAGTACCAAATTCACCCCCCTCTCACCCCCTAAAGGGCCCATCGCAATACAGAAAGATTGCCAAATTCCAGTAATCGCGGCCACACAGGTAAAAACTGCACTCTCCAAAGCTAAGAATATGGCATCCAAAGGACCAGACGACATCCCGGGCTTTGTACTACATGAACTACAAAATGAACTGGCACCTCACCTCTGGCTTTGTGCCCACTGAGTGGTGCACAGCTACAGTTTTCCCACTCCACAAGGGAAGATCCACCTTGGATCCTGGGAACTACTGTCCCATCAGTCTGACGAGCCTGATCTGCAAGGCCATGTAACTTCTAAACAAAGAAATTGGCAACCTTCAAACACTGGACTCCACCCAGTTTGGGTTCGTGAAGGGCCAATCGTGTCTTCTGAACCTGATTGATATCTTTGAATCCATCTCCAGAGCCGTGGACGAGGGTAAGGCAGTCCACACAGCCTATCTGGACCTCGTCAAGGCCTTCGACACCACCCCACTCTGGAATTATAGATAAACTTACTAAGCTGGGCATAAATCCTTGCGTCACTCGATGGGTTGCCAACTGGCTTACTGACAG
The DNA here is from genome assembly GCF_019279795.1 of Protopterus annectens. NCBI lineage: Eukaryota > Metazoa > Chordata > Ceratodontiformes > Protopteridae > Protopterus > Protopterus annectens. Next base: position 257,676,307 of record NC_056745.1, on the reverse strand, counting down.
AACCACACTGTAAAAGTAACAGATTCCAAATCCAGCTCCAGACAAGTGGAGTACCTTAGGGTTCAGTCCTGGGACCACTCTTGTTTGGCATCTACTTCAGGCCAACACTGAGGGACTCTAGCTAACAAAGTTTGCAGATGATTGCAAACTGGGAGCCATTATTGCATCCGCAAATGATATGGATATTCTACAAAAGGGCCTTGCAGATGCTTGGTGCCAGAACCATGGGCTCAGGCTCAATGCCATGAAGTGTATATTTATCCCCTTTGGGAAAAAACATGTACCCATGAATTAACACATAGGTGGCAGTACACTAAACACCGAAAGTGTGATAAGAGACTTAGGAATACAGGTGGACAGTGGTTTCACCTTCGATAACCACATCACCACAACAGTCAGGAAATCCTATGTGGTACACCTCATCACTAAGGGCTTTTCATCCAGAAAAAAGGAGGTCATTGTCCCACTGTACTCGCCCCTCATTAGACCCATCATAGAGTACAATGCCCTGTTTGGTATATACCTCACAAGACATCTGTAGCAACTGGAAAGGCTGCAGAAACACCGCACTAAAAGAGTCACAGGCCTAAAGCAGATGCCCTATGCTGACTGGTAGCTTAGCAGAGTACGTGAGATAGAAATTCTGTGTGGAAATTATTCCGTTATCGTATGTTAGAGGAGCAAGTAAGGATGTGTGGAAATTATTCAGTTATCGTATGTTAGAGGAGCAAGTAAGGATGAGGTGTAACTTAAACTCCAGGGCTACAGTTTTGAGATACTTGTAGGTTAGTAGTAGAGTTACTAAAGGTGAGTATAGGAGTAAGACCTTGTGGATAGGTTCTAAACTGGACTGGTTCAGGAACAGAGCCTTATGTCAGGTAAGTTTTTTAGGCTTTTTTTTAAACTGAACTAAGGAAGAATTGGATGATATATGGGTGTCGGCGTTTTCCATATTTTTGGTATGAAGTTGGAGAAGAAAGAATTGCCAGCTGTATTTTTGGACTTAGTTGCCTCAAGAAGGTATTTATTACTGGAGCAGAGTGTTCTTTTATTGGTGTGTGGGTGCAGTAGATTTTGGAGCATGTGAGTTTTCTCAGGCTGATGTAGGATTTTATGGGTTAAGGTGAGTTAATTGTGTAGGAGGTGGTGAAGGAGTTCCTGCCATTTAAGTTGATTTAGAGCTGTACAGTGGTGTGGCTTATAAGCAGAGTCATTGGCAAACCTAACTAGCTATTTTGTTGTAACATAGTCAAGTTTGCCTAATTCAGCCTTTCTAAGATTAATGAGAATTGGAGAGGCATAACGGAGTATTAAAAGGAGATGTGGGTGTGCAGTGGTAGACTTAGTGTTTTTAGTAAGAAACTGCTTGTTTCTATATAGAAGTCAGTGTTTTGTATACTTTCTTTAGGGTCTAGGAGATGTGAATATCATTTTTCATATTGTCAATATGTACGCCTAATAATTTTGTATGGGTTAAAGGAGAGATGGTTTTATTGCTGGATAAGATATTGTATAGGTGCTGCATATCTTGTAGGTTGGAAAATCAGAAGTTTAGTTTTGTTTGGATTTAGAATTAATTGGGATTTGGTAAGCCGCATTTCAACAGAAAGTAGAGTTTGTGTGTGTAGTTCTTGTGATACATATTACTGTTGAATCGTCTGCATATTGTATGACCAAAGTGTGGAGATTGTTACTAACAAACGAGAACACAAGGGGTCCCAGGATGGAACCTTGGGGAACTCCTAGAGTTTCATGAACAATGATTGATGCTGATCTTGTAAATAGCTTTGGAACCAAGTAATGATGGATTTGCTGGGATTTAGATCAGAAAGAACCTTTGTGACTTTACTATGTGGTAAAAGGCCTTAGAAAAGTCTGGAAAGATAGCGGATTCAAATCACCATTGTTTCTGTGGTGATTTATTGTACTTGTGAAAAACATTAGAGCAGTAGTAGTGCTATGGAAAGGAAGCCACATTGAGTGTTAGTCAGGAGATTATAAGTAAGTAAGTAGTCCATTATTTGAGAATGTATGCATCTCTTTCTCTAGGAATTTAGATAGAGGGGATAGAATGGCGGTTGGGTGATAATTGGTCAGCTTAGTGGAAGCACCCCTTTCTTGTAACTTGGGGATCAGATAGGAGGCTAAAAATAATGACGGACAAAGGTCAAAACCAGGAACATATATTACTTTTATATATTGTATATGAATAACTGGCTTTGTCAGCATGCTTTTTCTGAAGGCTACTATGTCTGAAACTCAAATATTTGGCATTATTTAGTGACTGGAGTCCTTTTTTTTACCATAAAAACACAAACTTTCTAAGGAACAGGCCAAAATATGAGTAAATCGCACACTTTCTTCTAAAATCAGGAACAGTTTAAAGTGTCTGTGCCCCCCCCCCATATGTATAGTTAAAATACAGACCACCTTAAACACTAGATAATTTGCACATGCAGGACTAGAAGAATAAAAAGAGAAATGTTTCTCCATGCTCGTATTTCTGCAGTACTCCACTCCCTTTAGTTTCAGGCTGCCTCATATCTCTCAATCTCTTAGAGCAAGACATCTGGACAAAGCCATAAGTAATGGGGGGCAATGGCCCAAAAATAAGGACAATATTAAAATAATGCTTTTACAAACTAAGAAAGTAGATAAAATAAGTTTTGCATTAGCATGAATTTTCTGAAGGTATGAAGTCTAAAATTCAAATGTCATCTTCTGACTTAAATCTTCAATGATTTGCCAGTGATTTGCTAGAAAACCACAATATTATGAAAAATGGACCAACGATATGAGGCAAAAATCTGGACATTCTGTGAAAATCTGTACAGGTAAAGGGTATGGGCTGCCTCTCCCTGAGCCAGTTACCTTTGGCAGCTTGAGCCAATAGAAATGGCTCCTCACTGCTTCAAGCAGCAGCCCGATTAGCCACTTTCTTGTGATGTTTCTGCCTTCTCTGGAATGTAGTAAGATGTGTGATAATGCAGGATAATCTTCTTTCTATATTTGGGTAGACTTTAGGCTGTTTAGATATTCTTTTTAATTTTTCTCTATTTTCTTTCTTAATGGAATTCTAAGATTGGTAAAAACATTTTAAAACATAAAATTGTTCTGTTCTTTTCATTTCTGTTAGGGAGTGGGGATGTGGGTGGCAGCTGCAACGCTGCCCATGAAAATGTCCTTCCCTGTTTGGCTCATATGGTGGCTCATGGTCCATGAACCAGTTCACAGGGATGCTAAATTTTTTTGGCATTGTAAAGTGCACATATTTTGCTAGAGGTAATTCTTTTCTTTCAGTTGTGTCTGAGCTGTCTTCGTAGAGGTATTCCCCTTTTCCCAGACATGAGAGCACTATCCTGAATTGTAGTGTACAGTGATTGCCATAAATGTGAATGGTAAGAATTTTTATCAGGTGCAGGGTAGCAGAAGAAAGATGTCCCATTAGTGAAGACTGTCTTAGAAATATTCTTGAAACTAACTGTATGCACATGGTAAGTGCTCACACATTTTGCACTGTTCTGGGGTAAGGCAGAACTGTTGCTGGTTATTTAAGAAAGTTGCAAGATTAACTGAAAAGGAAAGTGTGCGCAACAGGAAGCTGCATTGTGTGTATCATTTAGATACTGATTTTCTTAACAAAAAAAAAAACAAACCCTCTTATCTTTCACAAAAGAGAAGGAATCTTAAGTTACCATGAATGTCAATATACAGGTCTTATGGAGATATGCTTTCTTTACGTGAATGGACTGATGTTCATTATTTCCATTGCTGCAGTAATCTTTGAGCTTTGTAGCTTGTGTCTTGCCCAGACCACAATAACCAGACCGGTTGCAAAAGCTCTGGCTCGTTCCCACACCTTCAGTCATCAGTCAGAGTGAAGGTTCTTCAGGACTTTTTTTTGCTACCTCATGAGGAAGCAGTTCAGAGACTTTGTAGGTGCAGCGGTGGGCCTTTACCTTCAGTTCTGGCAGATAATTCTGTAATGGGAAACCCTATCACACAGAACATTGCCCTTAACCTTTTTTTTTTTTTTTTTTTTTTGTGGAGCTTTTTACTGGTATTGTCCCTTTAAGAAATCCCGTGTCTTCTTTGAACCAACACAAAAGTAACACTAAGGAGCCAATTTCCAAAGAGTGCACTTGGAAAATAAAATAAGTTTATTCGAACATAAAGATTAAGTGCTTTCATCCTACCATACTTAGGACTTCATCAGAATAAAAAACTTCAACACCCCATGCATTTATGTACTAATGTCACTGTCACTCTGGAATTTTGTAAATAATTCTATGTCATTTGTGAATATTGGTATGATTTATACAGAACTGTATGATCTGAAGTGGTCTTCATTTGGTCTTCAACCTGTGTGTTCCCGGATCCGGCTGTGATCTGACTTGGCCGCATATCCAGCATCTGATCTGAGCTGTAAGCTCCTCCCCTACCCATATTGCCCCTGTCTCCTTCCTCACTTCAGATCTTGTTTGCCGCTCTTCATGTCTGCATAGCGATCCGTGCTCTCTGCTCTTATTGTGGGGTAAGTGACAGACTTTAACTGTTAAATTCCTCTTTTCTCATCTTTTTTTTTTTCTCCTTTCTGCTTTTCTATCTCCCCTCACGCTTCTGCGTCAGTTTAAAAAAAAAAAAAAAACCCCTTTCTAACTTTTCTCTTGCGTGTGGGTTTCTGTGTGAGTGAGTATATGCTGGGCCCTAGGTTGGGAGAATGATACCCCCAAACCAGGCTTCAGAAAATGTTCAGTGTGGCCACAAGTTCTCGTCTGCTGATGGCCACACTCTGTGCGTCATTTGTCTTTGGGCAGCCCACCTGCAGACCTCCTGTTCCATCTGTGCCAGATTTAATCCTCTTGCACTGATGAACAGGAGGAACAAGCTAATCCACAAGGGCGTACTTCCCTCTTCTTACTCTGGAACTCAGGACCCTTCCGCCTCTGCTCCTACCTCGGTCTCCACCCGGGCCTCTAGGGACTCAAGCTCCCACTAAGAGGTCTGGGGATGGAGACAAATCAGCCAAGTCAAGGGATAGGCCTAAGAAGCTATCCCCAGATCACTCTGCTTTGGCCACCCCCCCATTCAAAGTTAGGTCAGCTCCAAGGCAAGAGTCTCCCCAGCTCCATTTCCCTCGGTTCTTTCTGGAGCTGGAGAAGCTCCAGACCCTGTTGTTGGCTCGGGCCTCCCCTCACCGCTCCTCTAGGCCGGTGTCGGTGGCCTCCTCTTCCCACTCCACCCATATGCTTGGTATAGCAGAGATGTATAGGATGATGTGGAAGTTCATCCACACCCAGATACAGATGGGAGACTTGCCTTCCTCCTCTTGCTCTGGAGTGGGAAGTATGCAATCCGTTTTCATCCCTATTATTCCTTCTCTGATCTGACCTCTGGTTTTGGAGCCCTTGGATCAGAGAACACTTGACGTCAAGGAGCCGGCTCTGATGGTACCTTGTACCTCAATGCTAGCCATGGCCTTGAGTAGGTCGGATCTGACTGGTTCTCTGAGCTGTAGCCTCAGCATTGGATCTGAGGGGGTGGTGCCGGCTCGGAGTTTGTCGGAGCACAGCCTTTCCCTTGGTATCTTGGCACCTGGAAGTTCTGCTCTGACTCCCCTTTTGGGTCATAGTGTTACGGCTCATCCTGTTGTCCTTTCTCAGGAGGTCCATTCCCCTTAGGCTTTGTGTGGTGGAGAGGGTACTCTCGATTCCTTCCAGACCCTTGACAATCTCCTCTTCGGATAACGCCCCGGCTCCCTCTGCTTCTGGCACGGATCCGGCCATTCTGACATCTCTGGGACAGCCTGCTGCCTCTTTGCACCAGGGTGCTGTCTCTTGGGAACAGCGAGACATTGGTAAATCCTCCCCATAGACCCCCACTGAGGAGGCCCCTCACAAACGTACTTGGAAAAGAAGGCACTTAGCCTCCCCACCGGAGTCCCTCACTGAAGACACCGATCTGGATGAAGGGGGAGGTTTCCCCTGGTCACCCCCTAGCTCATTTCATCCCCAGCTTCCACCTGCACTTGAGACCTTTGTCAACGTCTGTGAGAGACATTTATGGTGCTTTGATGTGTCCATGTGGCAGAAAGTTATGATTTCACTGAAGGAGACCATATGGCTTTAGAACAGCTTAAATTGAATCTGGATATTTGTATACATCCCGCCGATAAGGGTGGGGCGATTTGTAGTAATGGGTACTAAATATTTATCTAGTATGAAGGAACTTCAACGGGTTACCCATTTACCCATTACTAGATAAGAGATTAATGATTTTATTAGCAATGTACATGTTCAGTTGCATGAGTTTTTGATGTTAGTTGCAATAACTAAGGAAGTGTATGATTTCATGATGGTTGAATATACATTGATTCCATCATTCAATGGCCTACCAAAGATACATAAGGCCAGATTTAAACCACCCATGAGGCCAATTGTGGCCGACAAAGGTTGGGCCACTGAGCCCCTCTCAATGTTTGTTGAACATTAACTAAAACCTTATTTGACAAAGGCGCCGGCAGTCTTCAGAGACGCAGAAGACTTTCTAGTATGTTTTGGTGAATGTACTCATGGACTGGACTTGAATGATGGGACTTGTATACTAGTAACATTAGATATTAATACGCTATTTACAATTATACCAAATTTGTTTGGGGTTGACTCTATTAGAAGTTTTTTTTTAAATAAGAGTTACTGCTTTAACACATCAGCGGATTGAGCTTATTTGTGCCTTACTTGATCTAATATAGAAATACAATGTGTTTATATTTGATGGTACTTATTATTTGCAGGCACAGGGTGTTGCCATGGGCACACCCTGATCACATTTGATTTTATATAAGTGCTTTGTAGATACTTTTATTTTGTGGAGGGGTACAGATGTTTTGTTACAGGATTTAAACTATTTAAAGGGCAGTAGTACATGCTTTAGATTTTCTATGCATACTTAAATTCAGCATACATTTTCTTGACACAACCATTTCCATTAATGTCACCTGAAGGGTTGATTCTTTAATGTATAGGAAGGAATGCAGGAAGAATAACTTGCTTGAATGGGACAAGTAAGCACCCCAAGAGGGTTTTTGGAAATGTTATGAAAGGGCAATTTCTGCGTACATCTAGGTTGCACACACAGAAGGATGATTATGTACAGGCCAGGGATAGATTGGCGAATGAACTATCAGACAGGGGATATCATAAAAGGGAAATAGCGCAGAGAGTAGAAGAGGTGGATAGTCTAAGGGATACAGTGGGTACCCCCTTTTTGAATAGGGAAGCGACATTGTCGTGCCCTAAGGTGAATAATAGACCTACATCTAGTTTTTGTTTGAAATGCAGTAGTAATATTAACTTAGTTTGTGATATTGTCAAATGGAATTGGGCTATACGGCGTTCTGATGACACCATCTCCAAGGTGGTAGGTGATGCCCCTAGATTTGCTTACAAAAATAGTCTTGACTCTGAAAAGAGAACTGTGTTATAGACCATTTAGGAAATCCTATAGTTTACCCTTGAGGTTTGGGACGTTTCCATGTAGGTCTTGCAAAGCCTGTAAATATATGTCTCGAACTAATACATTTGCACATCCTATAACTGGTGAAGACTGTGTTTTTAGGGTACCTGCTGACTGCAGGTCAGCTAACGTAGTGTACCTTGAAACTTGTAATGACTGTGAGTCACACTATGTGGGCAAAACTAATCAGAAATTGAAGGATTGTGTCCTGCAGCATGTAGGGGACATAAGGAGAATGAGTTGTTAAGCGCCCTTTTGAAACACGTTAAATATCATAGTGGACATTCTTTTAAGTTCACTGTGATAGAGGTAATGCCAGAGTCTGCCAGAGGTGGGGACATAGTTAACAGAACAGAATGTGTGGAGATGAGGTGGATTGCCACATTACAGGCACATAGAACACCAGGCTTAAATTACAGTGTTCCTTTAAAGCCAGCATTGAAATTGAGGCCATTACATCACTAATTGGCCCAGCTGTGTGAAATTTCTTTTTGAATGTGCTTTTTTAAATGTACTCGTTGGTTTTTGTATACTGAGGATCCGATGAAGCATTTTTATGTGAAAGCGCTTTTCCTGATTTTTATTAAATACGGTCTTATTTAGTCCCCTTGAATTTTTTATGCTGATTGCCGTGGTGGTTGTGTACTGTACTTTGTTGTTTTCTTTATACATTTATTTGGCACAGTTAGACCTTTAGTCGTTGGTGTTGGTTTGGTTTACATATTTTTTTGTTCGCTTAGTCAGGGAGAACAGGCAAGCATGCCAGCAGAGGAGTATGGCAATTGACAAAGAGCCAGTTGGCTGAGATGTGCCAGGCTAAAGGACTGGTGCATGCCAATGTGACTAAGGCAGAAATGTTTGTAGATTTTGGCACAGCTGCATCGCAGACCAGCGATCAGGAGGGCAATCAGACTGGCCTTGGAGATGTACAACTATCAGAAAATGGACAGCTCAGCCTTTCCAGAGAGGACTTAAAAATCCATCTGGAGTTCGACAATTGAGTTGAGGCCAATCATTTGGGAATAGAGGCAGCAGAGAGACTGAGATGTCTAGAGGCTGAGAAAAAATGGACTTCTAGAGGCTGAGGGGGAGATGACTCTCTTTGAGTCATGGGGGTGATGTGGAAAGGAGTAACCAAACCCCAGAAGCAACAAAGGTCAGTAAATTCTTCTACAAATTACAGAGGGGAATAATTTTGATACCCTCTCAAACATATGAATGAAGCTATGTAAACAGTATAATGTTGACCAAGGGCTATGGGTATGGTTCCTGACCCCCTTACTCCATGGTAAGGCTCTTAACTGGTATTTCTAAACTGCCTGACGCTTAAATTATAAAACAGTTGAAATGTGTTAGAATACTTTAAGCTAACACCTGAAGCTTATAGAAAAAAGTTTTGTGAGCACAAACACAAGGCAGATGAAACTGTGTATGAATATGTTGCTGAACTAAGTACTTATTTTCATAGGTGGGTGAGTCACCACTTGTGAAGGGCTGGCAGACATACCTCTCAGCTGTATAGATTTTTTCAGACTGTCCAGATTTTGGTCTCATATTTTTGGTCCATTTTACATAAAATTGTGGTTTTCTGGTAAATTAGTGGTATATCATTACAGATTAAAGTTAGAAAATAAGACAGACCATTTTGAATTTTAGACTTCATATCCTTCAGAAAATTCATGCTGTTATTCTATCAACTTTCTAAGTTTGTAAGAGCAATATTTAAAAATTGTCCCTATTTTTGGGCCTTTGTCCCACTTTTTCATTTATGGCTTTGTCCAGATTTCTTGCTCTAAGAAGTTGAGAGGTGTGCTGCCAGACCTTTTGGTGAGGAAACAAGCCCTTAGCACTTTGCATGAGAACATGAGAATCTGGTTAGCTGATGGACAGTGCAATACTGCAGATGAGTTGGGGAAGAAGGGAGACTTGTATCTAGGAAGCAGGGCATCCCTGTACAGGAAAGGGACACCCAGTGCTGCCCATGCATTTAAGGGAACCAAGCAAGGTGGGGAACAAAAGGTGGGAGAAGCCAGTAAGTGGGAGTGACAGAAGGGCTGTGCCCCCACACCCCCCCCCCTTACTTTATATACTAACTCCAGGATTGCACAATAGGCCGTATTTACCTTTCAACAAAATAGTTTCAGTGAAATGGGTTTTCAGTGAAGTGAACTTTCAGTGACCTGTGTCAATGAATTAAGCTTCGATGAAATGAGTTTTCAATAAAATGGTATAGACCCTAGGGGACTATGTATGTGAATGTAAGTGTGTTGCTTGTAAACATTGTTTGACAAGTTACTTTCCAAATGACTTGTTCCAGCAAAGCTTACAACATTTCAAACATTCTCCATGGTCACAGCATGGATACTTGACCCTACTTCTGCATTTCCCACTGTACCTAGAAAGAAAAAGCAACATACCAAAGAGCCCTTGACAACTCCACAGGTTCAAGTCAGTGCTTCAGCCGATGGTGGGTGACTGCACTTGCCATTAGTCATTCCTCTGACCACTGTCTTATCTCTTAGGCTTCCTCTGGTGTAGTCTTTTCAGTCACAAACCAATGGTCAGCCACATCCACTTCCACTGTTCCTGTGCCTGATGCGGGCATGGGAGAACCGTTTCTTCTGGGTTAGGGAGACAGTGTGGTGGATGCTACTCGTTGTGGCTGAGGCAAGAAACCTCTTGATGGGGACAGAAGTACCTTATTAAAATAGCTCTGCACTGAGATCAGCATTGGAGTTGAAACCCATCAGTTCTAAGTCCTCCCTCATGTCCAAGGACAGGAGGGCACCTACAGAGCCGATGGCTTCCTTGGCCTTTGAGGTTTTCCAGTGGGTCCTTTCGATGCTAAGGAAGAAGGTATGCTTTCTAAGATTGGTGCATTCTTAACCCTGACTGGAATCGGCTTCTGTTTCTCATCTTACTGTCAGAGAGACAGTCTGTTCCACAGGCTTCTCAGGCTCCTGCTATATTCGCTTCCAGCCTGATTCTGAGCCATCTGATCCTCTACCTTGGATGGTTCATAGAAAACAGGCCTGCAAACGGAAACACGTAGACTCTTCAAAGTCTGTCACTGAAAACACCGACTTGGATGAAGGTGGAGTGTCCCCAGGATCCCGCTGATTGTGGAATTGATGAAACCGAGTGGGATGGTCCACAGTTAGTTCTTCTCCTAATGGGTCATTGTTCCTGGAAACCTTCGGGTCCAGCTCAGTGGCTTCCCAGGTGGTACCACCTGTTTAACTACTTATTGATTTGATGGCTCAGTGGGCATGGAATGACCCTGATGTGATAGACCCTATCCCCAAAAAGCTAGTTAGGGTTCTGTTTGCACCTGCAGACAGGAAACATTGGATTAAGGGTCCTCTGGTAGATGCAATGGTTGTAACAGTACCCACGGAAAAGGAATTGTCCAAAGAGTTCCTTGGTCCATCCTCCTAATTGGAAGTCTAGGGCAAAGGACTGATTTGGGAAATATCAGCTTATGCTTCAGTGGCCTTTGCTGTCAGGGCACTGAATTATCTAGCTCATGTCACCAGATTTCGGAGAGATTTGACAAAGGAAACATCAAAGTCTCTTTTTCTTTTTTAGACGTTCTGCCCACGGATGTCCAGAAGACATCGGACTCCCAACTGTCCAACCTCCATTCTACCTTCAGTATGGCCATTTGCCTGCTCTGAAATGCAGCTGATGGCAGAGCTAGGGCAACAGGCACTGATATCTCCATTCACCATCATGCTTGGATGCACCTTTACGACTTTGTGGAAAGTCCTCCGGATGGCCTTAATCAGTGCTGGACCCAACGTAAAAGAAATGCTCACCAGGAAGATGGTAAGACTAAGTGGCCATCTACTTCTCCACACCTCACAGATCCTACTCTAGGAATCAGTGGACTGGTAAGAGGTTGTCGTTCAAAAAAGTCAGAGTCCTTATCAGGAAACTTGTGGTGATTCCCCCTTGTGGCAGAGAAGGCGGTAACAATAATGGACATTGCCCTAGAGGCAGAGTCAAACCACATTATGAGAGCTTTCACGGCCCATTCTCCAAAAAGCCTTTTCAGGGTCCCTGAAGGGTTGTCTAACTTCTGCACACTGAAGGCAGTGAGGGCAACACTTACCTCTGCACCTACAAGCCTGGCAAACCACAACCACAGATTTATTGGTGCAAAACATAATCGCCGGAGATTATTCTGTTCCATATTCCTTCCCCTATCAAAAGGAACAAAAACCAACAGTGGGTGGTATCCGATTCCTGTCAGAGTATAGCCCACTTGTGTGGTGGGTAAAAAATCGGGACTGAAGAACACTGTATTCCTTACTCCTGTTGGTTCAAGTATCAGTCCTGAAAAGAGCCAAAACAGTATTCCTCAAGACTACAAAGGCCCTTCTAAGAGCCAAAACAGTATTTCTCAAGACTACTCAGGAATCGCCAAGTCCTTTTCAGGACTGAGACTTCAGCTACCATAGCAGTAAGTGTGTTTTTCGTCCCTATCAAAAAGAAGAAAGTTCCTTACTAGCAGATGGGAAATTTCTGCTGCAACAAGAGCCATCTAGCCAGTCCCTGTAGACCAGATAGAATCCGTGGTCTACACGTGTTTTTTTTTTTTTTTTTTTTTTTTTTTTTATAGTAGCCAAGAAAATGGGATCTCGGGCAAATTTTGGACCCGAATCATTTGAATCTGTATGTCAAGCAGTCAAAAATCCAGATGGTCACTTTCCAGTCCATTTTGCCTTTGCTGAAGAAGGATGACTGGATGTGCTCAACAGATCTCAAGGAGACACACCATCTTGTGAAGACAGAGAGGAATTCAAAGAGATGTCTCCATTTCCAGCTGGGAGCCAATCATTATCAGTTCAGAGCCCTGCGGTTTGGGCTCAACACAGCCCCCCAGGTGTTCTTCAAAGTTTTGGCAGTGGTAGCAGTGCACCTTCGCCTACTAGGGATCCAGGTTTTCCCATATCTCAGTGATTGTCTTCTCATGCTACAACTGATTATCTCTTATCAATCCAGTGAGATGTCTTGCTTCAACTGATGCAAGATCTAGACATCATGGGCACCATTTACAAAAACCAGCTTATGCAGTCTCAACAGATTTATCAGATGGCACTTGAACACATCACAGATGATCCCATCTTACAATGTGCAGAGTTTTTCCCCTTCTTACAGCAACTCAGGTTCTTCACCACCCTGTCCACCAGCAAGATTGATAATTTGCCCGTTGGGTCTTATGGCATCCACAATCCTCATGGTCTGATTCACAACATTCAGTATGAGGGTTCTCCAGTGGACTTTAGTGGTACAAAGGTTCCAAAGGATCTGTCTACTCCATGCCAAAACAAGACTTACTCAGATTTGCAGACAACACATATCTTTGTGGATAATGTCTCCTTCGGACTAGATGTATGGCCATTCCTAACGAATTCCCTAGTGGCTTTAGTGACAACAAACTCCTCCCTTTTAGGGGGGTGTGTGGCATTTTGAATGGAAGATGGTCCAGGGCACATGGTCACACACACAGGTCAGTCATTGTTCTGGAGATGAGTGGTCCTCCTTAGGTGGCAGTCCTTTCAGGACAGGGTGATTCAGGTGCGAACAGACAGTATGTGCCGGTAGGCTGGTACATAAAGAAACCGTGAGGAACCTGTTCCTACCCCTTATGCTGCAAAGCCATGAGAATCTGTCAGTGGACAATGTCTTTACACCACTTTCTAATAGCAACACATATCCCAGTGTCATCCAGTGTTCTAGTGGACAATCTGAGCAGAATTATCCTAATGTCTCATGAGTGGTCCCTCAGTCCAACAGTGACCAACTTGATTTTCAGTTGCTGGGGTCAACCTTGCTGCGATCTGTTTGCATCCCATCTAAACCACAAATGCAACAGTTATTTTGCCTTGATCCTGTACAGGGATAGTCTCAAAGTGATGCTGTTGTCCATGATTGGCCCTTAGGTTTCCTTTATGCTTTACTCCACTACTTCTAATGAACAGGTATATACAGAAAGCAAAAATGTGCAAGGCCAAGGTAATCCTCATAGTCCCCTTTCTGTCCTTGGCACATGTTTTCCCTTCTAGTGGCTTCTTGTAGTGCATCCTCCTTGGAAACTGGATCAGTCAAGCTTAGCCAAGAATTTACCCATGTTCCCACAAAGTCAGCACCTGTATTCCCTGACCAGCAGGGACATGGGTGGGATCCCATGGGGTATATTTTCAGTTTCCCATCCAGTCTTCCAAGTTCCTCTTAAAGAGGGCTAGTGAGTTACTCTGCTTAACATGGAGAAGGAGTCTATTCCACATATGGGGGAGTCGTTGGGACACAGATCTATCCCGCCAAGTTCTAGTAATATCACAAACCAGGTTGAGGCTTTGTGTGCGGGTTGCTCAAGTGGAGTTCGTCTTACGGATATGCAGCAACTCCAACAAGGCGGAGTCTGAGACTGTCTAGTATGCTAACACAGGTCTCCTCTAAGCAGTCTGTACGAGATTGAGTAGAGGGACAGGACTTTTAGCATATCTGTGTAGGATAGGTGTTTGAGACCCTGGATTTTCCTGGTCAGTAAACTTTGTGGTCTCCAACTGCTGCATGTGCTTGGCAAGATGCATACTGAAGGGAGCATTGTACTCTATAATGGGTCTGATAAGGGAGGAGTACAGGGATGTTATGATCTCCTTGTCCCTGGATGAAATATCCTTACTTATGAAGTGGGCCATATAGAAAGCCTTCCATACAATGGAGGCAACGTGGTGGTCAAAAGTCAGGTTGCTATCAACCTGGGTGCCCAAGTCCCTCATGATTGATTGCGTGCTTAGTATGTTGTTAATGTGATAATTAGTGGGGACGCCATTTTCCTCAAAAGGGATAATTGGGTAAGACCCTCTTGGAGGATGTTCACATCACTAGGGGAATTTGTGACCGTGCCCAGCTTGCAGTCATCTGCAAACTTGGTCGGCCAAAGACCACTGGTTTTGGCTTGCTCCTCAGAAAAGTATATCCCAAACAGTAGAGGCCCAAAGACTGATCCTTGGGGTACGCCTCTTGTTACGGATTTACTACTAGAGGTGGCTTCCCCTGTTTTGACTGAGTGGGTTCTGTCAATGAGCCAGTTAGCTACCCATCTTTTAACATACAGGTTGATGCCTATCTGGGAAAGTTTATTATGCCCGAGTTGGGAATAGTGTCAAAGGCTTTGGCTAGGTCAGGGTAGGAGTTGTGCACGGTCTTCCCCTCATACATGGCTTTGGTGAATGTTTCAAAGAAGGCGACGAAGTTTAACAGGCATGATCTCCCAGCTTCATATGCTGGCATCCATCTCCAGCTCAGGTTATTTTCATAGAACTAAACCCTTTACAAAGTATGGTCAACTGTTTGTGGCATTCTCCAAACAAAAATTGGGCAAGGCAGTGTCTGAAGTCACTCTTTTGGATGGTTGTTCAATTGTATTACATTTGTGTGCAATAAAAAGCATTTGTCCCTGCAGTCTAAACCTAAGGGTCATTCCACAAGGACAGTGGCCACCTCTGCAGCCTTTGTCAGTAGACAACCTATTCATATGTATGCAGCTGCTTCTTGGTCAGCAGTTCACATATTTGTGTCACCTTATAAAGTGGATGAACAGTCTAGGTCTTGCTCATATATTGGCTCCGCCATCCTCAGGAATGTCCTCACTTGATACCTCCTTGAACTGTATGCTTGGGAATCTGTCCCACAGTTGAATTTGATGAAAATAGGCAACATTGGATATGAAAGTTTATATATTTATCATAACGATAGATTCATGTTACCTGATTTCCCTCCAGTTTGACACCTTTCCCACCTACCACCTGCCAGATTGTCACAAATGACACTCTTGAGGGTTGGTTAACTTCAGTAAGCAGTCATCATTGCCAATATTCTATAACCTTGTTATGGCCTCTCTCATACCATTTAGGATTGAACCAGAATAAGAGGTATTTTAAAGATGTCCTTCATGGATGCATCTGCAGTCATAACAACTGGGTTGTCCTGTCGTCAGGCAGCCCTTCGGTCGGCCGGATTCCAAAGTCCGGTCCGCTTCGCTGATGTCGCACTTCACCCGACGTCATCTCTGTTGGTCTTCGGTATAAAGCATCAGCCGGCCATTTTCCTCAGTCTTTCTTGCCGTGGCGCCAAGCAGAAGCTGTTCGCAAGTGCCGGTCGGTCAGATCCAGAGATTACTACTCGAATACTACTTCAAGACTTCTAAAAAAGCTAAGTACCCCGTTGGGGACTCTTTCTTGCCTCAGCCGATGTCAGAAAAAGTCAATAACTGTTTAACTTGTGGGAAACCAAATACCTCATAAAGATTTCCACTCTTACTATTTGCCTTGTTTAGGCCCAGACCACGACGTAGCAGCCTGTTCAGCCTGTGCCTCATTCAACCGAACACGACGCTTAGGCGTCGGTCGGAGTTTGCTGAACAGTTTTTCGGCTCAGATTTTGCGTACATTATGCCATCGGATCCTCCGACTACCCAGATTGTTAAAAAACGCAAAGAAAAAGACCGACACTCGCGGTCCGCGGTTTCGGACGAAACCATGGTTAAGCAAACCGAGAGTGTCTCTGTTTCAGCCGAAACCGAGAAAACTGATCAAAGCACAGCTGAATCAATGACTACTACTGAGGCTCCTGCTACCCTACTTGAAACGGCCTCAGAAATCTTACCTACAGTGGTTACTAGTGACTTATCAGACACCATCCCTTTGGATGTTTCTACCCCAGCACGTGGTGCTGCTAGGCCTCCTGCAGCCATGTCTATTAAGGCCTTTGCCAGGGCTAAAGCAGCCAAATCTACTAAGTCAGTGCCTGTTAAGCCCCCCTCTACTAGGCCCACTTCTAGTTCACAAATGCTTACTCTGGCAGAGGATTTAATATCCTTAATTAGGGGATCTCAAACGCGGAGGACTCTGATATTACAGACCAGCCAGAGGCTCATTTCTCCAATTATGAAGACTCAGATGCTGAAGAATCCATTCCAGCTGCTTCTCCACCAGAAGAATTCTCCTTTGGGGAAACCTTACATGCCATGCGCGAACAATTCCAATGGCAGGAGCAGGATTTCTCAGATTCCAGAAAAAGACTTAGGACTTTTCTGCACCTACCACAACACAGGCCTTTAGCTATACCTCCTGTCCTCTCTGTTGTGGACGATGCATTTAATGATGTCTGCACTGCACCAGATTCCTTACCTCCAGCCCCTGTCAAACCAGACAGATTTTGCAGGGTTCCAGACACTCATCACCACTTATACAAGGCCCCACTTGCAGACCCTGAAACCATATCCCAGGGGCCTAAGGCAGCAGCCTCGACCACAGCAAAAAACCCTATCCCTTCTCAAAGGGAAGCCAGGTCTTTAGACAGATGGGGCAAAAAGGTTTACACCTCTGCTACTCTCTCAGCTAGAGCTTGTTTCACATGATACAATACCAAGAGTTTATGCTTGATCAGTTAACTAAAAAGCTATCCTCTGATGACTCTATAGATAAGAAATATATATTAGAAATGGTAAATAACATACAACAGGTCAGTAACCATTCCTTAAAATGTGGCTATGATGCACTGGAGGCTTCATTTAGATCAGCCATGACTGGCACAGTGATAAGAAGACATGCATGGCTGAAGGAACAGGTCTTACCGGATCATGTTAAAGCTAAGTTATTAGATGCACCTATGGATAAGGCCAGTTTGTTTGGTACACATGCCCAGCAGGTAATGAAGAAAATGGAAGAAAAGGCAAAATCTGTACAAACAGTTAAAGATTTCTTGCAGGTTCAACCCCCAAGGTTTAGCAGGAACTGGCCTGCCAAAAATTGGTCCTTTCCTGACTCCACAAGATCCCAAAGGGGCAGGAATAGACGTACCAGAGGCAGAAATCAATCCAGAGGGGGTGCCTACAGAGGACAACAGTGGCAAGGTAATAACAGAGGCACAGACACAGCCACTGCCACTACAGCAGCACAGTGACTTGATTCTAACTCCGCCTACCAGGGAACAAATAGCAGCACCATTAGGCGGAAAATTAACCTTATTTTCAAAAAACTGGCACTATATCACAAAAGACAAGTGGATTCTGCAAACCATAGACCAAGGATACCGGTTCCACTTCCACACCTTACCAGTCAAAAGAGGAATGCCAAACCTGCCTCCAAATCAAAAAACAGAAGCTCTACAGCAGATAATGCAACTAACAAAGATGAGAGCTGTGGAAAAAGTGCCAATAACAGAACAAGGCAAAGGATTCTACTCCAGACTATTCCTAGTTCCAAGAAAAGAAAAAAGCTGGAGACCTATTCTCGACCTGTCCATCTTAAATACATACATCATTGTCCCAAAATTCAAAATGCTGACCCTCCAGCAACTTCTTCCCATGCTGGGCAAGGGGTGCTGGCTGGTAACTAGATCTCAAGGAGGCATACCTGCACGTCCCCATACGACCAATTTGCAGAAGATACCTCAGATTTCTTGCAGGATCAGAGCACTATCAATTCTCAGCATTGCCCTTTGGCTTATCTACTGCGCCCAGAGTATTCACAAAATGCCTGGCATCAGTAATCGCTCACTGCAGACTGCAGGGAATCCAAATTTATCCATACCTGGACGACTGTCTGCTACAGGGGGACAACGAAAGCAAGCTGACAACAGATTTACAAAGGGTCATTTACTTGCTACAAGCACTGGGATACACAGTCAATTTACAAAAGTCAAGGCTGATACCATCCCAAACAAGGACATTCTTGGGCGCGGAATTGGACACGGTAAAACAAATGGCATTCCTAACTGCAGAAAAACAAAAAGAACTCCCTCTTTACTTCTTGGCACTAACAAAACAGAACAAGCTAACAGCAAGAAAAGTTCTACAGGCCTTGGGCTTCATGGCATCCTGCATAATCTTGGTTCCACATGCCAGACTACATATGAGGAAACTACAGTGGTACCTAAAGAATTTATGGTCCCAACACAGGCACAGCCTAGAAGCAGAAATTCCTCTAATCCCATGCCTAAAACAGGAGTTCCTATGGTGGGCTCAAGCATGCCAGTCAAATCCAGGCCTACCTTTCCACAACTATCAAGCAAGCCAAACCATCACAACAGACGCCTCAGACCTAGGATGGGGGGCTCACATGCTGGACAAATGCGCATAAGGATTGTGGACACAGGACCAGCTCCATTTGCACATCAACCTAAAAGAAATGCTGGCAGTAAAGCTGGCAATCCAAAATTCAGACCATTCCTCAAAGCAGGACATTTGATGATAAGGACAGACAACACCACAGTCATGTGGTACATCAACAAACAGGGAGGCACTCATTCATACCCCTATGCAGAATGACTTTGGACCTTTGGAACCTGGCGCTCAGCTACAACATCCAGTTACAGGCAATGTTCGTACCAGGAAAGGAGAATACTCTAGCAGACATGTTAAGCAGAACCACCTCGGATGCTCACGAATGGATGCTACAC
This sequence comes from Protopterus annectens, assembly GCF_019279795.1. NCBI lineage: Eukaryota > Metazoa > Chordata > Ceratodontiformes > Protopteridae > Protopterus > Protopterus annectens. Next base: position 257,657,320 of record NC_056745.1, on the reverse strand, counting down.
CGGACATCTTCAAGGCCATCTCAAAGAAATGGGGAATGCCACAGATAGATCTATTCGCTTCCCCTCTCAATCACCAGCTCAAACAATTCTGCACAAGGACGTTCCACCCACTTGCATGGAAAGTGGACTCGCTCTCCTTCAGCTGGAAAGGTCTGACAGCATATGCATTCCCACCTCTTCCCTTGATACACAAGGTATTACTAAAAATCAAGGAGGAACGTCCAAGGATAACCCTGATAGCTCCAAACTGGCCAAGACAACACTGGTACCCATTGCTGAGGAGCATGTCTCAGGACAAAATATGGCCAATACCCCTGATGCCTTTGATGTTAACCCAGAACAACTACAGCATCATGCATCCGAACCTAAAAACTTTGCAACTGACTGCATGGAACATCACATAGCAGCAACTAATCCAGAGCTTTCCCAAAGGGTGAAAGACATTATCCTTGAAGCCCGCAGACCTTCAACAAGAAGGAACTATGCAGGAAAATGGAAAAGGTTTGTCATTTGGAGTGCTGAAAGAGGAAAAGATGTGTCCAATATAGACATTGCTAACATTCTGGAGTATTTGGCAGAGCTTCTACATACAGGCCTGTCCTATTCCTCCATCAAGATACATGCATCAGCTATTTCAGCAGAATACAGCTTTGATCCACCTGTCTTTTCACATCCTTTACTCAGGCAGTTCCTCAGAGGGATCAAGAATGTAAAACCTCCTAGGAAACCACCATTGCCAGCTTGGGATTTGAACTTTGTGCTGGAAAAGTTGACACTCGCACCTTTTGAACCAGCAGCAACAGCAGACCTGCAGCACTTATCGTGGAAAACTGCTTTCCTACTGGCAATAACCTCAGCAAGAAGGGTTTCTGAACTTCAGGCCCTAATGGCAGTACAACCCTTCCTAATCTTCCACCAAGATAGTGTCCATGAGGACTAATCCTACATTTATGCCTAAGGTGGTATCCAGAGTGTCTTTAAACCAGGCAATCCACCTACCTACCTTCTTCCCAAACCCACAAAACAGAGGGGAAAGAATGCTGCATACCTTGGATGTACATAGACAGCTACGCTACTACCTGGACAGAACAAAAAGTAACAGAAAAACTGACCAGCTGTTTGTAGCCTATGCAACAGGAAGGGAAGGAAAAGCGATTTCCAAACAGACAATCTCCAAATGGATAGGAAATTGCATACGATTCTGTTACTCCTTTCATGGAAAACCAATTCCACAGAACATAAGGCCTCATTCTACAAGGGCAACAGCCACTACCACAGCCTTCTTACGAGGAGTGGCAACCAAGGACATTATTGAGGCGGCTACTTGGACCTCCGTGCATACTTTTGCCAAGCATTATAATTTACCTCTGTATTCCAGATCCCGAGCAGGGTTTGCCACTGCAGTACTGCAAGGGATCCTATCCACACCATAATCTATTCTTCCTCCTCCCTAGTTGGCTATGGTATTCTACCCAGTTGTTATGACTGCAGATGCATCCATGAAGGACATAGTACAGTTTTGTACCTACCATAAATGTAGATGTCCGAACTGGATAGCATCTGCAGTCAGGATTACCTCCCTCCTTCCCTCTGTGGTACTCCTAGGGTATTTACCCTCCTAATAGCTAGCTGGGGGGGCGGGGAGTCTCTTATGGTGTATTTGTTTGTATATATGTACATACATGCTTATTTTTTGTGTTTGCCTTCTATCTTTTTGGAAACATTGGCATTTACCCAAAATTTAGCCTTCCAAGAGGGCAACTGGCATCTGGGGCAAGAAACACTGAGGAAAATGGCGTCGGCTGATGCTTTTATACCCGAAGACCAACAGAGATGACGTCGGGTGAAGTGCGACATCAGCCGAAGCCGGACCCGGACTTTGGAATCCGGCCGACCGAAGGGCTGCCTGACGACAGGACAACCCAGTTGTTATGACTGCAGATGCTATCCAGTTCGGACATCTACATTTATGGTAGGTACAAAACTGTACTTTACTGACTTGCTTTAGTTTATTTTAGCAGGGGACAGACTCGGTCTGAGGTAGTAAGGTGGAAACAAGGGAATTATGCATAGGGGAGGAGTTGGAGCCTTGGAACCAAAGAACTTCAGAATTGGTGCTGAGGTAGGATCCAGTTGGATCCGACCACCCACATTTGAACCTGACAAAAAAAAATCAGACAACATGGATCTACCTTTATGGTTTAAGTACATAACTTGTTTTCTAACATTTTTTTCAAGCATGAAAACATGCCTTAAGAAGTTTGTATGATTGTGCAGATACTGTGATTATGGCTAGTGCTACTGATACAGTGTTGAGGACATATGCTGAGGTACAAAATCAAAACAATTTTGATGAGAAAGTCTGAAAATTTTAAATTCAGCTTTAGATAGGTTTTGTTTGGCTCATCTGATACTCAGGCCTCCAGAAAATTTGATGAGAGAGGAAATTTAATAAAGGGTCTTTCCAAGATTTTTGGTCCCCCTTCCCTGTGTATTTCCCAGATCATTTTTCTCATCTAAGAAACAAAATAAAACAATTCCTGCCTGTGGGGAACCAGAAAGAGATGGCAGGAGGGGAACAAGAAGAAGCAAGGATCTTTTCCTAAAAAGGGACAGTATTTTACTTCGGAATGACTGTACCAATATTCTTCCACTTACACCCACCCCTCTTGCCCCTACCTTCCAAACTGGCTCTGTTTATTCCCCTTTTGCATAAGATTGTTTTAGACTCTTTTGTGTATTAAAAAGTCATTGAGGAGTGAAATAGTTGACACTGGATAAAAATAAAAATGCACCTTAGGAGTCCTAGAACTTATGCCTTTAAATCAAAGGGGCAAAGGCATATATTCCTGAATGTTGCTTGCACCTAAGAAATAGTCTTCTTGGAGACCAGTTCTAGATCTTTCATTTAAGTCTGCATGTGAAAGTTACAAATTCAAAGTGCTGACCCCTTAGAATATATTACCTCTTTTTCCCCAGGGAAGCTTTACAGTAACATTGGATGATGTTCATCGTGTTTCACTGTTGCAGTCATTACACTTGGGTTATCCTGCTGGCAGGCGACCCGAGTTCCAAAGTCTTGGTCCAGTGTCGGTTTCTGTCGCTTCTTCCCTGACGTCAGTGCGCCAGGGGTATAAAACTTGCAACAGACGCCATTTTCTTCAGTCTTTTTTGCCGCGCGGTGCCCGAAGCAAAAGCAGTTCGCAAGTGCCGGTTGGCAGACTCCTGAGATTTTCGAAATTGAGTTTCAGAACCGAAGTCTTCAGTAAAGCTAAGTACCCTGTTGGGGAAACTTTTTCTTGCTCCAGACCGATGTCAGTAAAAGTTAATTGTATTTCTTGTGGGAAGCAAATATGTAAGGACTTTCACTCTTACTGTATTCCTTGCCTAGGCCCTGACCACGACGTTACCAGTTGTCGGTTTTGTGCTAGATTCAATAAACGCACTATTAAACGGTTTGATTTTGCTTTACATTATTTTGGCCGAAGGTTTAATTACATAATGCCGTCGGAACAGACGATCGGAATTTATAAAAAAAACGCAAAGACAAAGAAAAGGACAGGCAACCGAGGTCCAAAACAGAAGAAGCCTCTTCAAGGCCAGTCGCCGGTTCTCAGTGAGGCGCTGTTGCAACCCCTGACACCAGCTACCTCAGAGCCACAGGCCGTAACAGACAGCCACGTGGAGACACCGAGGCCTGTGGAAACTCAAGGTATTGAGCCTACGGAAACTATTCCCTGAGATGGGTTCGGAGCCGCTGAGCAGGCATCGGCTTCTGAGTGTTTTCAGACCTTCACATCTTACAATTAAGCCCACTACAGCAGCCAAGGCAAAGTGAAAAGCACCATTAAGGACCAGGAAACAAGTACAGCATTCTCCAGAACAGTCATCCATGCCAAAGAAACAGATGCTTAAAATGGCCGAAGACCTAATTACTTTAATCAGGGGTTCCCATCTCCCTCCTGACAAAAGGCCTAGGCAAGACACTGACTATGATTCCTCTGACCAGGTTTCCATTTCCTCTGATTCCTCTTCTGATCAGGGATATTCTCTACCTCCCTATGAGGACTCTGATGCAGAAGAGTCTATACCTTCAGCCTCTCCGCATGAGGATTATTCTTTTGGGGAAACCCTGCATGCCATGAGAGAGCATTTCCATTGGGAGAGCCAGGATTATTCGGAATCCAAGAAAAGGCTCAGAGACTTCCTTTTATTGCCTCAGCACAGGCCCCTGGCTATCCCCCCTGTGCTTGATATTGTTGATTATGTTTTGAATCCAGTCTGTCTCCTGATTCTTTACTCCCTGCACCAGTCAAGCCAGACAGGTACTACAGGGTCCCTGACTCTCATAAATTTCTTTACAAAAACCCCGCTGCAGTCCCAGAAATAATTTCTCAGGGTCCTAAAGGGGTTAAGGCTTCCACAGCTAAAAATCCTTTCCCCTCTGATAGGGATTCCAGAGCTCTGGACAGATGGGGGAAAAAGTTTACACTTCTGCTACTTTAGCTGTAAGGACTTTAAATTGACATGTTCACATGCTTAAATATTAACAGTACCTCCATGTCATTAAAACAGAAAATGGTTTCAAATTCAGAAAGTCCTGATGGTAAGGAAATGCAGGATTTATTGCATGCAGTTGAACAAGTGGGAAGGCATACTCTGCAATGTGGTTTTAATTCCTTAGAGGCTTTTTGTAGAGCCGCAGTTACAGGCTCTGTTATTCGAAGGCATGCTTGGTTGGAAGAACAAAGTTTACCTGACCATGTTAAAGTAAAATTATTGGATGCTCCACTGCAGCATGATACTTTGTTTGGTGTTAAGGCAGAAGAGATGTTAAAGAAAATGGAGGATAAAGCAAAATCAATGCAGACATTGAAGGATGTCTTACAGGTTCAACCTCCTAGCAGAAACTGGCCTTCCAAAAATTGGTCCTTTCCAGTGTCAAGACAGGCCACAAAGAGGCCCCAAGGCTCCTACAGACCTAAACATTGGGGTGCTTCAGCCCCCAAAGGAGGGGAAGACAAATCACAACCTTATAGGAAACAGTCCCAGTGACTTCCCTCTACAAATGGCAAGCACTTATCTTTTGGCAGCACCCCTAGGGGGAAAGATAGCACTTTTCATAAAAAATTGACACATGATCACCCAGGACCAATGAGTGCTGAATATTTTCTCAGGGTTACAGGTTCCACTTCCACATGCTTCCAAAATCAAAAGGTATGCCAGACCTGCCACAAAACCAATGGGCAGAGGCACAAAAACAGATTGCTGCTCTTATGGACATGAGAGCTATTCAAAGAGTTCCACAGCAAGAACAGGGACAAGGATTTTACTCAAGACTTTTCTTAGTACCCAGAAAGGACAAAGCCTGGAGACCAGTACTGGACCTGTCAATCCTAAATACTTTCCTGGATGTTCCAAAATTCAAAATGTTAACACTACAGCAACTTCTGCCCATGCTGGGGAAGAAGGCTTGGATAGTTACTTTGGACCTCAAGGAGGCAGACCTGCATGTCCCAATCAAACAATCTTGCAGAAGATACCTCAGATTCATAGCAGGCTCAGTGCATTACCAATTCTCTGCACTGCCCTTTGGCTTATCTACTGCGCCCAGGGTCTTCACAAAATGCCTGGCACCAGTAATTGCATTTTGCAGACAAAAAGGAATTCAGATATATCCCTACTTGGACGACTGCCTTATTCAAGCAGAGAGCAAGGACATTCTTCTAAAGCATCTGACGTTTGTAAAAAGATTACTAATTTGTGTAGGGTACACAGTAAACAAAAAGAAATCAAAACTAGTGCCTTCTCAAGAGATAATATTCCTGGGTGCAAGCTTAAATACAACTGCCCAGATGGCCTATCTCACACCAGACAAACAAAGGCAACTGACTCATTACTTTCAAATGATGGCAACAAAGACCCAGCTCCCTGCAAGAACAATTCTGCAGGCCCTGGGCTTCATGGCATCCTGCATTCTACTAATTCCATATGCAAAACTCCATATGAGGAAACTACAATGGTATCTAAAAAGTGTTTGGACTCCGCATTGTCACAGTCTGGAGACCATCATAACTTTAATTCCCCACCTACAACAGGAGTTTCGATGGTGGTCCCAGGCCTGTCACCACAACAAGGGACAGCCTTTCGCCTTACCCACAGCCAGGCAGACAGTATGGCAGGAAAATGTATTCGGGGCATGTGGCCCAAGGAACAAATGCATCTTCACATTAATCAAAAAGAGATGCTAGCTGTACAGAATGCCCTGACAGCTTTCAAGGACCTACTACATCCAGGACAACTATTAATAAAGACTGACAATACCACAGTTATGTGGTACATAAACAAGCAAGGGGCACACATTCCTACCCCCTATGGAGCAAGCCATGACTTTGTGGAACACAGTACTGACCAACTTAAATCCACAAGTGTGCAGCATGATAACGAGGAAATGGGGACACTCAGACATAGATCTTTTTGCCTCCCCTCACAATTACCAAATACAGAAATTCTGCAAAAGAACTTATCACTCTCAAGCATGGAAAGTGGATGCTGTATCATTCAGCTGGAAAGGCCTGACAGTCTATGCCTTCCCTCCGATGCCTCTTCTTACCAAGGTGCTCCTAAAATTCTGACAAGAAAGGCCAAAAATGATCCTGATTGCCCCAGACTGGCCACGCCAGCACTGGTACCCAACCCTAAAGAGCTTGTCTCAAGGCCCAGCTTCAAATTCCTCATCTTCTGACGCAACAACCTTAACTCTGGCAGCATGGCAAATTAATGTAGCCACTCAGACTGCACCTCTCTCTAAAGCTGCTATGGATGTCATTTTAGAAGCCAGGAGGGCCAGCACTAGGAAATCTTATGCAGAAAAATGGAAGAGATTCTGTGCTTGGAACCAGGCACAAGGGCTCGAACCACTTGTCCCTAATATACCTCAGATTTTACAATACCTAACTGAGATGCTGGACAAAGGCCTGTCTTTCTCATCTATTAAAGTCCATGCCTCTGCCATTTCAGCTCATTACAATGCGGAACCTCCTATTTTTTTCACTTCCTCTATTATGACAGTACCTCAGAGGGGCAAAAAATATAAGACCCCCAAGAAGAGCACCAGTACCAACTTGGGATCTCAATTTTGTTTTAGAAAAACTCACACTGCTTCCTTTTGAACCAGCCAGCACAGCTGATCTCAACTTCCTATCATGGAAAACTGCACTGCTCCTAGCAATAACTTCAGCAAGAAGAGTCTCAGTTACAGGCATTAATGGCTGTGGAACCTTTCATCATTTTTCATCAGGACAGGGTTTCTCTTAGGACAAACCCAACATTCATGCCAAAAGTGGTCTCCAATGTGGCCTTAAACCAAACCATTCATTTACCTACTTTCTACCCAAATCCCCAGAATAAAGGGGATAGACTTTTGCATGCTTTGGATATACACAGACGGCTACGATTCTACTTGGGCAAAACAAAAGCTTTCAGAAAAACTGAGCAACTGTTTGTAGCCTATGCTGCAGGATCACAAGGAAAGCCTATTACAAAGCAGACAATCTCAAAATGGATAGGACACTGCATCCGCTTCTGTTATGCACAACATGGCAAATCAGTGCCTAAGGGCATTAGGCCTCATTCTACCAGAGCAGCAGCCACTTCAGCAGCTTTTCTCAGAGGAGTACCAACCAAAGGCATTTTAGAAACTGCAACCTGGAGCTCAGTGCACACTTTCACCAAGCACTACCACTTACCTCTCTACTCTAAATCCAGAGCAGGCTTTGCCACTGCAGATGTCCTTCAAGAATGCAACTGCAGTCCTGACATATGGGTTGTCCTGCCTCAGGCAGCCCTTCGGTCGGCCGGATTCCAAAGTCTGAGTCTGGCGTCGGCTGATGTCGCCTCCTCCCCGACGTCAGAGCGGCTGGGGTATAAAAGCATCAGCCGACGCCATCTTCTTCAGTCTTTTCTTGCCGCGCGGTGCCCGAAGCAGATGGAAAGTGCCGGTCGGCCATCTCCTGTGTTTTCAGATACCGAAGTCATCATAAAGCTAAGTACCCCGTTGGGGAACCTTTTCTTGCCTCAGCCGATGTCAGATATAACTGCAAAAGTTAATAATTGTTTGTCTTGTGGTAAACAAATACCTCATAAGGACTTCCATTCTTACTGCCTTCCCTGCCTCTGCCCAGACCACGACGTCCCGGCCTGTGCTGCCTGTGCTCGCTTCAATAAGCGCACACTTAGGCGCTGGGCAGAATTTGCTGAAGACTTTTTTGGGGAAAATTTCTCCTATATCATGCCGTCGGAACAACCGAGAGCACATATTTCCAAAAAACGGAAAGACCGGGACCGACATCTGCGGCCCACTACTTCCACCGACACCACACTAAAACCTCCCGCGAGTGCATCGGCCTCTTCGGAGGTGGTAATTCAACCGCTTCATCGGAGGCGGTAATTAACCGCTTCAGGCCGACGACACCGATGCTCTTCGTCTCACATTGCTGCAGTCATAACCTGTGGGTAGTCCGCTGTCCTCGGTCGGCCCGAATACCAAAGAGCTAGGCTGGCGTCGGTCATTGTCGCCTAGAGCTGACGTCCGTACGTAGTAGTACTTAAGCGCATGACCGACGCCGTATCCTCAGTCTTTCTTGCCGCGTGGTCCGAAGCAGAAGCAGCGTTTGCAAGTGCCGTTCGGCGTTCTGAAATTTTCATTTATCGAGTTTCAGACCGAAGACCAAGTTGGGCTAAGTACCCCGTTGGGGAAATTTTTGTCTTTTCTTGCCTCAGTTATCCGGATGTCAGAAAAAGTTAATAATTGTATTTCTTGTGGGAAACAGATACCTCATAGGGATTATCATTCTTTCTGTATTCCTTGTTTGGGGCCTGAGCACGATGTGGTCGGGTGTCGCTTTTGTGCTAGATTTAATAAGTGCACCATTAAACGAAGATTAGACTGTGCCAGGCTTGTTTTTGGTAAACTGTGTAACTATAACATGCCGTTGGATCCTCCGGCGCCCGCTACTGCTAAAAAGCGTAAGGATAAATCTTTAAGGTCTAAACCGGATGAGTCGTCTGATGCGGACGCCGGTTCTACAGAGCCTCCGGTTGACTCTGTGGATCCTGCCGAGGGTTCGGCTGAAGCTTTACTTTTACAGGAGTTGGCCTCTCAGGAGTTAGGCCAGGCTGAGGGTGCTTCTCAGGTGTCTGTAGTTCCAGCTTTACAAAAGGTTATTAGGCCTTCTACTTCAGTGGCTAAAGGCCATGCTAAGGCCAAACCTTGTCTTGTTGGCCCTGGTCATAGTTCTAGCTCTCCAGCCCCTGTTCCTAAAAAGCATATGTTGAAAATGGCAGAGGACTTGATTACTTTGATCAGGGGTTCTATGCCCCCAGAGAAAAGGCCTAGGGTGGAGGCAGATTTAGAGGAATGGATCATTCCTCTGACTACTCTGAATCCTCAGCTGAAGAAATTCAGGATTTCCCTTCCTATTCAGATTCGGATGCAGAGGACTCCTGTCCGTCTGCTTCTCCTCCAGAGGATTTTTCTTTTTCTGAGACTTTACATTCCATGAGGGAACATTTCAAGTGGGAAGGTCAAAATTTTTCAGATTCTCGGAAAAGGCTTAGGGAATTTTTGTTTCTGCCACAACATAGGCCCTTGGCTATTCTTCCTGTCTTGGATGTTGTTCAGGATGTTTTTTCTGAATCTTCCCTTAATCCTGATTCTTTGCCTCTGGCCCCTGTTAAGCCAGACAGGTATTACAGAGTTCCAGAAGCACATAAGTATTTGTACAAGAGTCCTAGAGCTGATCCGAAACTATTATTCAAGGTCCGAAGGGTGTTAGGGCTTCTGTGGCTAAGAATCCAGTTCCTTTGGATAAGGATTCTAGAGCGTTAGATAGGTGGGGAAAAAGTGTACACCTCCTCTCGTTAGCTATGAGGGCTTTGAATTGCCAATTTCATATGCTGAAGTATCAGAATTTTTGTTAGGCCAATTGAAATCTAAGGTGGATGCTTTATCTGAGGGTATAGAGTGTAAGGAGCTCCAGGAGTTGGTTCATGCATCAGATCAAGTTGGCAAACATTCTTTGCAGTGTGGTTTTGATGCTCTTCAGGCTTCATCCAGGGTGGCTGCTACAGGTTCAGTTATTCGTAGACATGCCTGGCTTAAGGATCAAAATTTGTCAGAGCATGTTAAGGCTCGGATTTTGGATGCTCCTCTTCAATCTGAAGTACTTTTGGCCCTCCTGTGGAATCAGTTTTGAAAAGATGGAAGATAAGGCTAAGTCTATGCAGACGGTCAAGGATTTTATGCAGGTGCAGCCCCCTAAGTTTAGTAGGAATTGGCCTGCTAGAGGATGGTCTTATCCTTCTTCGGATTATCAGTCTAAGGGCAGGTCTAGACGTGGTAGAGGCAGGGCTCACGCTCAGGGTTCTTTCAGGCCTAGGACTTGGAGCTCTCCTGCACAGTCTTCTGGTGAGGGTAGGGGTCAGCCATTTCGTAAGCAGACCCAATGACCTGTATCTTCCGCTGCCAGACCCTTCTTTACTGGCAGCTCCTCTAGGAGGAAAGTTGGGACTTTTCAAACAAAACTGGAATTTGGTCACCCAGGACCAATGGGTGTTGGATGTAATAAGTCAAGGTTACAAGTTTTATTTTCACACTCTTCCTCCTTTCAAAGGCATGCCGGATGTGCCTCCTCAGCAAAGGCTGGAGGCTCAGGAGCAAATTTCTCTGCTTTTGTAGATGGAGGCAATTCAGGTGGTCCCTCCGTCAGAAGTAGGCCTAGGATTTTATTCCCGTCTATTCCTAGTGCCAAAGAAAGGAAACACTTGGAGGCCAATTCTGGATTTGTCCATTCTCAATACATACCTAGACATTCCAAAGTTCAAGATGTTAACATTACAACAACTTCTGCCTGTGCTAGGCAAAGATCACTGGATGGTAACCCTGGATCTCAGAGGCCTATCTTCACATCCCTATCAGGCCCAGTTGCAGGAGATTCCTGAGATTTCGGGCTGGTACTTCGCATTATCAGTTCTCTGCATTGCCCTTTGGTTTATCTACTGCGCCCAGGGTATTCACAAAAGTTCTGGCTCCTGTGATTGCTTTCTTCAGACACAGAGGAATACAAATTTACCCTTATCTGGACGATTGCCTGATTCTTGCTCAAAACAGTCATATTACTACAACATCTCAAGTATGTAATGGCAGTTTTAAGGTGCCTAGGGTATTCTGTGAACGAAATAAAGTCCAGTCTAGTACCCTCTCAGGACATGTGCTTTCTGGGTGTGAGACTGAATACAGCTTCTCAGATGGCATTTCTGACCCCGGACAAACAAAGAACTCTTCATCTTTACTTCCAGCAGTTATCAGTAATGTCCAGGCTGACGGCAAGGACAGTCTTTCATGCCTTGGGGTTCATGGCATCTTGCATTCTAGTACTTCCCAATGCCAAACTGCATATGAGGAAGCTACAATGGTATCTCAAAAGTGTGTGGACTCAACACTGCCACGGTTTGGACACTGTCATTCGGATTATACCTTGCATCCAGAAGGAATTCTTGTGGTGGGCTCAGGAATGCAACCTAAACAAGGGACTCTCTGTGACCCGACCAGAGGCGAGTCCGATCCTAACGACGGATGCCTCGGACTTGGCTTGGGGAGCACACTTCAATGGGAAATGGATACAAGACATGTGGCCTCCCAAACTACTACATTTGCATATCAACATGAAGGAGATGTTAGCAGTTCAATTTGCTTTGATGGCCTTCAAGGACCTGCTTCAGCCGGGACAGGTGTTGATTCAAACAGACAACACAACAGTCATGTGGTACATCAACAAGCAGGGGGGAACCCATTCCTACCCTCTTTGCAGGCAAGCAATGATTTTGTGGGAGACTGCTCTGAGTTTTGAATCAATCTTCAAGCGGTTTCTGCCAGGAGCTCAGAACTCCCTAGCAGATATATTGAGCAGGCAAATTGTGGATCCCCACGAGTGGAAACTGGATCCTCAGGTTTTCAAACAATTGACTGTGGGTTGGGGAACTCCAGACCTAGATCTGTTCGCTTCTCCACTGAATTTTCAACTTCCAAAATTTTGCACAAAGATGTTCCACCCAGATGCTTGGAAAGTGGATGCTCTATCTTTCAGTTGGAACAACCTTCACGTTTATGCTTTTCCTCCTCTGCCTCTTCTCCCCAAGGTACTCTTTGAAAGTCAGACAGGACAAACCTTGCATGATTCTAATAGCACCAGATTGGCCACGTCAGCATTGGTATCCTCTGCTGAGGAGTTTAATCCAGGAGCCTCCTTGGCTTCTGCCACAGGTTCCTCATTTGTTGTCCCAGTCAAACAATCATTTTCTCAATGTTCAGGTGCAGTCCCTCCATCTGACAGCCTGGCGTATTCTGTGATGCAGCCGGTGGGGTCTCGGCTTCCTCAACAGGTTTTGAATGTCATTTTGGAAGCCAGGCGGCCCAGCACTAGAAAAGTTTATGCTGATAAATGGAAGAGATTTTTTCTTTGGAGCACTGCAAAGGGTTTTGATGTTTCAGTGCCTAATTTGAGTTTTGCACTACAGTATCTTACTGAATTACTGGACAAGGGTTTGTCATTCTCTTCTGTGAAGGTTCATGCTGCAGCCATTTCTGCTCACTATGATTGTGACCCTCCTTTATTTTCTCATCCTTTGTTCAAACAATTTCTTAGAGGGGCAAAGAATATAAGACCCCCATTAGAGCTCCTACTCCTTCCTGGGATCTCAATTTTGTTTTGGAGAAACTTACTTTACCTCCTTTTGAACCTGCAGCTACGTCTGAACTGAAGTTTTTGTCTTGGAAGACTGCTTTTTTGTTGGTCATTACTTCTGCTAGGAGGGTATCTGAATTGCAGGCACTCATGGCAGTTGAACCCTTTTTGATATTTCATAAGGATAGAGTTTCTTTGAACTAACCCTACTTTTATGCCTAAAGTGGTTTCTAATGTGGCCTTGAACCAGTCTATTCATTTGCCTACTTTTTATGCTGATCCCCAAAATAAAGGGGAAAAAGTCTTGCATTCTTTGGATATCCACAGGCAGTTACGTTACTATTTGAGCAGAACTAAGGAGTTCAGACAGACTCAACAGTTATTTGTTTCCTTTGCTTTGAGTTCACAAGGGAAAGCTGTTTCAAAGCAGACTATTTCAAAGTGGATTGGTCATTGTATTGCTTTTTGTTGTTCTCATCATGGTAAGGATGTTCCTGCTGGGATCAGACCTCATTCTACTAGGGCTACTGCCACTTCTACTGCTTTTCTAAGGGGTGTAGCTACTAAGGATATTTTGGAGGCAGCTACTTGGAGTTCAGTACATACTTTTACTAAGCATTACCATCTCCCTCTTTATTCCAAGTCCAGGGCTGGGTTTGCCACTGCAGTTTTACAGGGCATGTTAGCAGCTCCTAATGCTTTGTAGTTTGCCAGCCTCCCTTTTCCTTTGCTTTGGGATTCTACCCACAGGTTATGACTGCAGCAATGTGAGACGAAGAACATAGTACAGTTTTGTACCTACCATAAATGTAGATGTTCGAGGATCCACATTGCAGTCCAATTATCCCTCCCTCCTTCCCCTCTATAGTTGTGGTTGCTGGATTTCTTTTTGGGATACTCTTTATTTCCACACTTGATGGTTGTTGGGCTTTTACTACTTTAGTTCTGGCCTTCATTTTTAGGCCTGACATCTGGGGCAAGAAAGACTGAGGATATGGCGTCGGTCATGCGCTTAAGTACTACTACGTACTGACGTCAGCTCTAGGCGACAATGACCGACGCCAGCCTAGCTCTTTGGTATTCGGGCCGACCGAGGACAGCGGACTACCCACAGGTTATGACTGCAGCAATGTGGATCCTCGAACATCTACTTTACCGCTCACTTCGGTCCAGGATATTACCCCGGTGCCGGTTGTTGATTTCCACCTGAAACCGAAGACCAAGATTTGCCTGACACCATACCGGTGGACAAAGTTACTCCAGCACGTGGGGCAGCTAGGCCTCCTGTGTCTGTCTATCAAGGCCTACACACGTGCTAAGGCTGCTAGCCAGGCTAAGTCTCACCCTCCTAAATCCACTTCACAGGGTCCCACTTCTGATAAACAGATCATGACTTTAGCTGCAGATCTAATTTCTTTAATCAGGGGTTCTCAGTCTCATCCAGACTGAGGTTCTCAGCCGCCTTCTGACAAAAGGCCTAGGGTTGAGCAGACAGAGACCCTTTCCTCAGATGAAGCCTCTGGGGAGTCGGACCATTCAGATTACCAGGAAGAATCCTTCCCTGCCTATGAGGATTCAGATGCTGATGAATCCATTCCCTCTGCCTCTCCTCCTGAGGATATTTCTTTCGGGGAAATTCTCCACTCCATGAGAGAACATTTTCAGTGGCAGGGCCAGGATTTCTCTGACTCCAGGAAAAGGCTTCGGACCTTCCTCAAGTTACCCCAGCACATGCCTTTAGCTATACCCCCGGTGTTAGATGTATTGGATGATGTGTACTCAGACTCCAGTACTTCTCCAGATTCTCTCCCTCCTGCTCCTGTCAAGCCAGACAGATATTACAGGGTCCCTGAAACTCATAAGCATCTATTTAAGGCCCACTCTGATCTAGAAACTATTTCTCAGGGGCCCAAAGGAGTGGCCACTTCCACGGCCAAAAATCCTTGCCCGCAGACAGGGAATCTAGGTCCCTTGAGAGGTGGGGTAAAAAAGTTTATACCTCATCTACCCTTGCCATGAGGGCACTTAACTGTCTTTTTCATATGTTTTTAAGTATCAGGATTACTTGATGGATGATTTGTAGAAAAAGTTAGCCTCTCCTGAGCCTTTAGATAGAAAGGCCTTGCAGGATTTGGTTCATAATACCCAGCATGTTAGCAATCATTTTCTTCAGTGTGGTTATGATGCATTGGAAGCTTCATGTAGGGCAGCTATGACAGGGGCCGTCATACGTAGACATGCTTGGTTGAAAGAACAGACCTTGCCAGATCATGTTCAAATAAAGCTTTTGGATGCACCTCTGGAAAAAGACAAGCTATTTGGTGCTAATGCACAGGGTGTGTTTAAATCAATTGAGAAAAAGGCTAAATCAGTGCAAACAGTCAAAGATTTCCTCCAGGTTCAGCCACCAAGGTTCAGCAGGAATTGGCCTTCGAAAAATTGGTCCTTTCCAGACACTGACAAGTTCCAAAGGGGAAAAAACAGGCGTGCTCGAGGTAGAGGGCAATACCGAGGCTCCTACAGAGGCCGCCAATGGCAACCGACTAATCAGAGAGGTGGCGCAGGGACTTCTACTGCTCCACAAGGACAATCACAATGACTTGACACCGCCGACCAAGGCTCAAAGAGAAGCACCTTTAGGCGGAAAATTATCATTATTCTCAAAAAAATTGGCACGTACTTACAAAGGGCAAATGGATTTTGGACATAATAGACAAAGGTTAC